>NC_053389.1:262617356-262663724 GCF_905171765.1 Bufo bufo | reverse complement strand
TTCATCTGAACATAAACGCTTCTTTATGTAGTTATTGACTAGACACACATTATTATCTATCTAAAAGGATGACGACAGCCAGCCAGAGGTGCATCCCAACACAAGGATCACCCCGGAGTAATCCCCGGTGAAATCACGCTTTTAGGGCATTGACTCTTCTTGTAGGAGTGGTGCTCAAACTGCTAGGGTGCATCTGTGGGACCCTCTTTCAGAGATGATGTCCTCCACCCAACTCTCAAAAAGCTGAGGGGTCTTCAGGAGAGGTGGGCAGTCGAGCTGGGCTATCAGACGGTCAACTCTGTAGCTGTGATGTCATCCTTCCTACAAAATGGACATATCCACACCCTCAACTAGGAATATAACATATTAATCATTTCCAGGCAATTATTGAATGCTATATCAATAGAGGAGAAGCAGGAAAGTGGAAAGAAACCAGACATGAACCAAAACCCTGATAATGATTGATACAAGAAATCAGAGTTACTTCTTTCCTTCCACATTTTCTCCTCTTTTGATCATTACATTATCACTCATATATGCATTTCTCATTGATTTGTTAGCTAACTATCTGTCCTAGCTGTCTAGAAAGGGCCCCTTAAACTGCATGTACTGCATAAAGTATCTAGATAAGCTGCATAGATCATGGAATGTTAGACATCCCTTCCTGGCCACCTCATAGTAGCCATTTCATCTGAACATAAACGCTTCTTTATGTAGTTATTGACTAGACACACATTATTATCTATCTAAAAGGATGACGACAGCCAGCCAGAGGTGCATCCCAACACAAGGATCACCCCGGAGTAATCCCCGGTGAAATCACGCTTTTAGGGCATTGACTCTTCTTGTAGGAGTGGTGCTCAAACTGCTAGGGTGCATCTGTGGGACCCTCTTTCAGAGATGATGTCCTCCACCCACCTCTCAAAAAGCTGAGGGGTCTTCAGGAGAGGTGGGCAGTCGAGCTGGGCTATCAGACGGTCAACTCTGTAGCTGTGATGTCATCCTTCCTACAAAATGGACATATCCACACCATCAACTAGGAATATAACATATTAATCATTTCCAGGCAATTATTGAATGCTATATCAATAGAGGAGAAGCAGGAAAGTGGAAAGAAACCAGACATGAACCAAAACCCTGATAATGATTGATACAAGAAATCAGAGTTACTTCTTTCCTTTCTGATTTTCTCCTCTTTTGATCATTACATTATCACTCATATATGCATTTCTCATTGATTTGTTAGCTAACTATCTGTCCTAGCTGTCTAGAAAGGGCCCCTTAAACTGCATGTACTGCATAAAGTATCTAGATAAGCTGCATAGATCATGGGATGTTAGACATCCCTTCCTGGCCACCTCATAGTAGCCATTTCATCTGAACATAAACGCTTCTTTATGTAGTTATTGACTAGACACACATTATTATCTATCTAAAAGGATGACGACAGCCAGCCAGAGGTGCATCCCAACACAAGGATCACCCCGGAGTAATCCCCGGTGAAATCACGCTTTTAGGGCATTGACTCTTCTTGTAGGAGTGGTGCTCAAACTGCTAGGGTGCATCTGTGGGACCCTCTTTCAGAGATGATGTCCTCCACCCAACTCTCAAAAAGCTGAGGGGTCTTCAGGAGAGGTGGGCAGTCGAGCTGGGCTATCAGACGGTCAACTCTGTAGCTGTGATGTCATCCTTCCTACAAAATGGACATATCCACACCCTCAACTAGGAATATAACATATTAATCATTTCCAGGCAATTATTGAATGTTATATCAATAGAGGAGAAGCAGGAAAGTGGAAAGAAACCAGACATGAACCAAAACCCTAATAATGATTGATACAAGAAATCAGAGTTACTTCTTTCCTTTCTCATTTTCTCCTCTTTTGATCATTACATTATCACTCATATATGCATTTCTCATTGATTTGTTAGCTAACTATCTGTCCTAGCTGTCTAGAAAGGGCCCCTTAAACTGCATGTACTGCATAAAGTATCTAGATAAGCTGCATAGATCATGGATGTTAGACATCCCTTCCTGGCCACCTCATAGTAGCCATTTCATCTGAACATAAACGCTTCTTTATGTAGTTATTGACTAGACACACATTATTATCTATCTAAAAGGATGACGACAGCCAGCCAGAGGTGCATCCCAACACAAGGATCACCCCGGAGTAATCCCCGGTGAAATCACGCTTTTAGGGCATTGACTCTTCTTGTAGGAGTGGTGCTCAAACTGCTAGGGTGCATCTGTGGGACCCTCTTTCAGAGATGATGTCCTCCACCCAACTCTCAAAAAGCTGAGGGGTCTTCAGGAGAGGTGGGCAGTCGAGCTGGGCTATCAGACGGTCAACTCTGTAGCTGTGATGTCATCCTTCCTACAAAATGGACATATCCACACCCTCAACTAGGAATATAACATATTAATCATTTCCAGGCAATTATTGAATGTTATATCAATAGAGGAGAAGCAGGAAAGTGGAAAGAAACCAGACATGAACCAAAACCCTAATAATGATTGATACAAGAAATCAGAGTTACTTCTTTCCTTCCTCATTTTCTCCTCTTTTGATCATTACATTATCACTCATATATGCATTTCTCATTGATTTGTTAGCTAACTACCTGTCCTAGCTGTCTAGAAAAGGCCCCTTAAACTGCATGTACTGCATGAAGTATCTAGATAAGCTGCATAGATCATGGAATGTTAGACATCCCTTCCTGGCCACCTCATAGTAGCCATTTCATCTGAACATAAACGCTTCTTTATGTAGTTATTGACTAGAAACACATGATTATCTATCTAAAAGGATGACGACAGCCAGCCAGAGGTGCATCCCAACACAAGGATCACCCCGGAGTAATCCCCGGTGAAATCACGCTTTTAGGGCATTGACTCTTCTTGTAGGAGTGGTGCTCAAACTGCTAGGGTGCATCTGTGGGACCCTCTTTCAGAGATGATGTCCTCCACCCAACTCTCAAAAAGCTGAGGGGTCTTCAGGAGAGGTGGGCAGTCGAGCTGGGCTATCAGACGGTCAACTCTGTAGCTGTGATGTCATCCTTCCTACAAAATGGACATATCCACACCCTCAACTAGGAATATAACATATTAATCATTTCCAGGCAATTATTGAATGCTATATCAATAGAGGAGAAGCAGGAAAGTGGAAAGAAACCAGACATGAACCAAAACCCTGATAATGATTGATACAAGAAATCAGAGTTAATTCTTTCCTTCCACATTTTCTCCTCTTTTGACCATTACATTATCACTCATATATGCATTTCTCATTGATTTGTTAGCTAACTACCTGTCCTAGCTGTCTAGAAAAGGCCCCTTAAACTGCATGTACTGCATGAAGTATCTAGATAAGCTGCATAGATCATGGGATGTTAGACATCCCTTCCTGGCCACCTCATAGTAGCCATTTCATCTGAACATAAACGCTTCTTTATGTAGTTATTGACTAGACACACATTATTATCTATCTAAAAGGATGACGACAGCCAGCCAGAGGTGCATCCCAACACAAGGATCACCCCGGAGTAATCCCCGGTGAAATCACGCTTTTAGGGCATTGACTCTTCTTGTAGGAGTGGTGCTCAAACTGCTAGGGTGCATCTGTGGGACCCTCTTTCAGAGATGATGTCCTCCACCCAACTCTCAAAAAGCTGAGGGGTCTTCAGGAGAGGTGGGCAGTCGAGCTGGGCTATCAGACGGTCAACTCTGTAGCTGTGATGTCATCCTTCCTACAAAATGGACATATCCACACCCTCAACTAGGAATATAACATATTAATCATTTCCAGGCAATTATTGAATGTTATATCAATAGAGGAGAAGCAGGAAAGTGGAAAGAAACCAGACATGAACCAAAACCCTGATAATGATTGATACAAGAAATCAGAGTTAATTCTTTCCTTCCACATTTTCTCCTCTTTTGATCATTACATTATCACTCATATATGCATTTCTCATTGATTTGTTAGCTAACTACCTGTCCTAGCTGTCTAGAAAAGGCCCCTTAAACTGTATGTACTGCATGTAGTATCTAGATAAGCTGCATAGATCATGGGATGTTAGACATCCCTTCCTGGCCACCTCATAGTAGCCATTTCATCTGAACATAAACGCTTCTTTATGTAGTTATTGACTAGACACACATTATTATCTATCTAAAAGGATGACGACAGCCAGCCAGAGGTGCATCCCAACACAAGGATCACCCCGGAGTAATCCCCGGTGAAATCACGCTTTTAGGGCATTGACTCTTCTTGTAGGAGTGGTGCTCAAACTGCTAGGGTGCATCTGTGGGACCCTCTTTCAGAGATGATGTCCTCCACCCAACTCTCAAAAAGCTGAGGGGTCTTCAGGAGAGGTGGGCAGTCGAGCTGGGCTATCAGACGGTCAACTCTGTAGCTGTGATGTCATCCTTCCTACAAAATGGACATATCCACACCCTCAACTAGGAATATAACATATTAATCATTTCCAGGCAATTATTGAATGCTATATCAATAGAGGAGAAGCAGGAAAGTGGAAAGAAACCAGACATGAACCAAAACCCTGATAATGATTGATACAAGAAATAAGAGTTAATTATTTCCTTCCACATTTTCTCCTCTTTTGATCATTACATTATCACTCATATATGCATTTCTCATTGATTTGTTAGCTAACTACCTGTCCTAGCTGTCTAGAAAAGGCCCCTTAAACTGCATGTACTGCATGAAGTATCTAGATAAGCTGCATAGATCATGGGATGTTAGACATCCCTTCCTGGCCACCTCATAGTAGCCATTTCATCTGAACATAAACGCTTCTTTATGTAGTTATTGACTAGACACACATTATTATCTATCTAAAAGGATGACGACAGCCAGCCAGAGGTGCATCCCAACACAAGGATCACCCCGGAGTAATCCCCGGTGAAATCACGCTTTTAGGGCATTGACTCTTCTTGTAGGAGTGGTGCTCAAACTGCTAGGGTGCATCTGTGGGACCCTCTTTCAGAGATGATGTCCTCCACCCAACTCTCAAAAAGCTGAGGGGTCTTCAGGAGAGGTGGGCAGTCGAGCTGGGCTATCAGACGGTCAACTCTGTAGCTGTGATGTCATCCTTCCTACAAAATGGACATATCCACACCCTCAACTAGGAATATAACATATTAATCATTTCCAGGCAATTATTGAATGTTATATCAATAGAGGAGAAGCAGGAAAGTGGAAAGAAACCAGACATGAACCAAAACCCTGATAATGATTGATACAAGAAATCAGAGTTAATTCTTTCCTTCCACATTTTCTCCTCTTTTGATCATTACATTATCACTCATATATGCATTTCTCATTGATTTGTTAGCTAACTACCTGTCCTAGCTGTCTAGAAAAGGCCCCTTAAACTGCATGTACTGCATGAAGTATCTAGATAAGCTGCATAGATCATGGGATGTTAGACATCCCTTCCTGGCCACCTCATAGTAGCCATTTCATCTGAACATAAACGCTTCTTTATGTAGTTATTGACTAGACACACATTATTATCTATCTAAAAGGATGACGACAGCCAGCCAGAGGTGCATCCCAACACAAGGATCACCCCGGAGTAATCCCCGGTGAAATCACGCTTTTAGGGCATTGACTCTTCTTGTAGGAGTGGTGCTCAAACTGCTAGGGTGCATCTGTGGGACCCTCTTTCAGAGATGATGTCCTCCACCCAACTCTCAAAAAGCTGAGGGGTCTTCAGGAGAGGTGGGCAGTCGAGCTGGGCTATCAGACGGTCAACTCTGTAGCTGTGATGTCATCCTTCCTACAAAATGGACATATCCACACCCTCAACAAGGAATATAACATATTAATCATTTCTAGGCAATTATTGAATGTTATATCAATAGAGGAGAAGCAGGAAAGTGGAAAGAAACCAGACATGAACCAAAACCCTAATAATGATTGATACAAGAAATCAGAGTTACTTCTTTCCTTTCTGATTTTCTCCTCTTTTGATCATTACATTATCACTCATATATGCATTTCTCATTGATTTGTTAGCTAACTATCTGTTCTAGCTGTCTAGAAAGGGCCCCTTAAACTGCATGTACTGCATAAAGTATCTAGATAAGCTGCATAGATCATGGGATGTTAGACATCCCTTCCTGGCCACCTCATAGTAGCCATTTCATCTGAACATAAACGCTTCTTTATGTAGTTATTGACTAGACACACATGATTATCTATCTAAAAGGATGACGACAGCCAGCCAGAGGTGCATCCCAACACAAGGATCACCCCGGAGTAATCCCCGGTGAAATCACGCTTTTAGGGCATTGACTCTTCTTGTAGGAGTGGTGCTCAAACTGCTAGGGTGCATCTGTGGGACCCTCTTTCAGAGATGATGTCCTCCACCCAACTCTCAAAAAGCTGAGGGGTCTTCAGGAGAGGTGGGCAGTCGAGCTGGGCTATCAGACGGTCAACTCTGTAGCTGTGATGTCATCCTTCCTACAAAATGGACATATCCACACCCTCAACTAGGAATATAACATATTAATCATTTCCAGGCAATTATTGAATGTTATATCAATAGAGGAGAAGCAGGAAAGTGGAAAGAAACCAGACATGAACCAAAACCCTAATAATAATTGATGCAAGAAATCAGAGTTACTTCTTTCCTTTCTCATTTTCTCCTCTTTTGATCATTACATTATCACTCATATATGCATTTCTCATTGATTTGTTAGCTAACTATCTGTCCTAGCTGTCTAGAAAAGGCCCCTTAAACTGCATGTACTGCATAAAGAATCTAGATAAGCTGCATAGATCATGGAATGTTAGACATCCCTTCCTGGCCACCTCATAGTAGCCATTTCATCTGAACATAAACGCTTCTTTATGTAGTTATTGACTAGACACACATTATTATCTATCTAAAAGGATGACGACAGCCAGCCAGAGGTGCATCCCAACACAAGGATCACCCCGGAGTAATCCCCGGTGAAATCACGCTTTTAGGGCATTGACTCTTCTTGTAGGAGTGGTGCTCAAACTGCTAGGGTGCATCTGTGGGACCCTCTTTCAGAGATGATGTCCTCCACCCAACTCTCAAAAAGCTGAGGGGTCTTCAGGAGAGGTGGGCAGTCGAGCTGGGCTATCAGACGGTCAACTCTGTAGCTGTGATGTCATCCTTCCTACAAAATGGACATATCCACACCCTCAACTAGGAATATAACATATTAATCATTTCCAGGCAATTATTGAATGCTATATCAATAGAGGAGAAGCAGGAAAGTGGAAAGAAACCAGACATGAACCAAAACCCTGATAATGATTGATACAAGAAATCAGAGTTACTTCTTTCCTTCCACATTTTCTCCTCTTTTGATCATTACATTATCACTCATATATGCATTTCTCATTGATTTGTTAGCTAACTACCTGTCCTAGCTGTCTAGAAAGGCCCCTTAAACTGCATGTACTGCATGAAGTATCTAGATAAGCTGCATAGATCATGGGATGTTAGACATCCCTTCCTGGCCACCTCATAGTAGCCATTTCATCTGAACATAAACGCTTCTTTATGTAGTTATTGACTAGACACACATTATTATCTATCTAAAAGGATGACGACAGCCAGCCAGAGGTGCATCCCAACACAAGGATCACCCCGGAGTAATCCCCGGTGAAATCACGCTTTTAGGGCATTGACTCTTCTTGTAGGAGTGGTGCTCAAACTGCTAGGGTGCATCTGTGGGACCCTCTTTCAGAGATGATGTCCTCCACCCAACTCTCAAAAAGCTGAGGGGTCTTCAGGAGAGGTGGGCAGTCGAGCTGGGCTATCAGACGGTCAACTCTGTAGCTGTGATGTCATCCTTCCTACAAAATGGACATATCCACACCCTCAACTAGGAATATAACATATTAATCATTTCCAGGCAATTATTGAATGCTATATCAATAGAGGAGAAGCAGGAAAGTGGAAAGAAACCAGACATGAACCAAAACCCTGATAATGATTGATACAAGAAATCAGAGTTAATTCTTTCCTTCCACATTTTCTCCTCTTTTGATCATTACATTATCACTCATATATGCATTTCTCATTGATTTGTTAGCTAACTACCTGTCCTAGCTGTCTAGAAAAGGCCCCTTAAACTGCATGTACTGCATGAAGTATCTAGATAAGCTGCATAGATCATGGGATGTTAGACATCCCTTCCTGGCCACCTCATAGTAGCCATTTCATCTGAACATAAACGCTTCTTTATGTAGTTATTGACTAGACACACATTATTATCTATCTAAAAGGATGACGACAGCCAGCCAGAGGTGCATCCCAACACAAGGATCACCCCGGAGTAATCCCCGGTGAAATCACGCTTTTAGGGCATTGACTCTTCTTGTAGGAGTGGTGCTCAAACTGCTAGGGTGCATCTGTGGGACCCTCTTTCAGAGATGATGTCCTCCACCCAACTCTCAAAAAGCTGAGGGGTCTTCAGGAGAGGTGGGCAGTCGAGCTGGGCTATCAGACGGTCAACTCTGTAGCTGTGATGTCATCCTTCCTACAAAATGGACATATCCACACCCTCAACAAGGAATATAACATATTAATCATTTCCAGGCAATTATTGAATGTTATATCAATAGAGGAGAAGCAGGAAAGTGGAAAGAAACCAGACATGAACCAAAACCCTAATAATGATTGATACAAGAAATCAGAGTTACTTCTTTCCTTTCTGATTTTCTCCTCTTTTGATCATAACATTATCACTCATATATGCATTTCTCATTGATTTGTTAGCTAACTACCTGTCCTAGCTGTCTAGAAAAGGCCCCTTAAACTGCATGTACTGCATGAAGTATCTAGATAAGCTGCATAGATCATGGGATGTTAGACATCCCTTCCTGGCCACCTCATAGTAGCCATTTCATCTGAACATAAACGCTTCTTTATGTAGTTATTGACTAGACACACATTATTATCTATCTAAAAGGATGACGACAGCCAGCCAGAGGTGCATCCCAACACAAGGATCACCCCGGAGTAATCCCCGGTGAAATCACGCTTTTAGGGCATTGACTCTTCTTGTAGGAGTGGTGCTCAAACTGCTAGGGTGCATCTGTGGGACCCTCTTTCAGAGATGATGTCCTCCACCCAACTCTCAAAAAGCTGAGGGGTCTTCAGGAGAGGTGGGCAGTCGAGCTGGGCTATCAGACGGTCAACTCTGTAGCTGTGATGTCATCCTTCCTACAAAATGGACATATCCACACCCTCAACTAGGAATATAACATATTAATCATTTCCAGGCAATTATTGAATGCTATATCAATAGAGGAGAAGCAGGAAAGTGGAAAGAAACCAGACATGAACCAAAACCCTGATAATGATTGATACAAGAAATCAGAGTTAATTATTTCCTTCCACATTTTCTCCTCTTTTGATCATTACATTATCACTCATATATGCATTTCTCATTGATTTGTTAGCTAACTACCTGTCCTAGCTGTCTAGAAAAGGCCCCTTAAACTGCATGTACTGCATGAAGTATCTAGATAAGCTGCATAGATCATGGGATGTTAGACATCCCTTCCTGGCCACCTCATAGTAGCCATTTCATCTGAACATAAACGCTTCTTTATGTAGTTATTGACTAGACACACATTATTATCTATCTAAAAGGATGACGACAGCCAGCCAGAGGTGCATCCCAACACAAGGATCACCCCGGAGTAATCCCCGGTGAAATCACGCTTTTAGGGCATTGACTCTTCTTGTAGGAGTGGTGCTCAAACTGCTAGGGTGCATCTGTGGGACCCTCTTTCAGAGATGATGTCCTCCACCCAACTCTCAAAAAGCTGAGGGGTCTTCAGGAGAGGTGGGCAGTCGAGCTGGGCTATCAGACGGTCAACTCTGTAGCTGTGATGTCATCCTTCCTACAAAATGGACATATCCACACCCTCAACAAGGAATATAACATATTAATCATTTCTAGGCAATTAGTGAATGTTATATCAATAGAGGAGAAGCAGGAAAGTGGAAAGAAACCAGACATAAACCAAAACCCTAATAATGATTGATACAAGAAATCAGAGTTACTTCTTTCCTTTCTCATTTTCTCCTCTTTTGATCATTACATTATCACTCATATATGCATTTCTCATTGATTTGTTAGCTAACTATCTGTCCTAGCTGTCTAGAAAGGGCCCCTTAAACTGCATGTACTGCATAAAGTATCTAGATAAGCTGCATAGATCATGGAATGTTAGACATCCCTTCCTGGCCACCTCATAGTAGCCATTTCATCTGAACATAAACGCTTCTTTATGTAGTTATTGACTAGACACACATTATTATCTATCTAAAAGGATGACGACAGCCAGCCAGAGGTGCATCCCAACACAAGGATCACCCCGGAGTAATCCCCGGTGAAATCACGCTTTTAGGGCATTGACTCTTCTTGTAGGAGTGGTGCTCAAACTGCTAGGGTGCATCTGTGGGACCCTCTTTCAGAGATGATGTCCTCCACCCAACTCTCAAAAAGCTGAGGGGTCTTCAGGAGAGGTGGGCAGTCGAGCTGGGCTATCAGACGGTCAACTCTGTAGCTGTGATGTCATCCTTCCTACAAAATGGACATATCCACACCCTCAACTAGGAATATAACATATTAATCATTTCCAGGCAATTATTGAATGCTATATCAATAGAGGAGAAGCAGGAAAGTTGAAAGAAACCAGACATGAACCAAAACCCTGATAATGATTGATACAAGAAATAAGAGTTAATTATTTCCTTCCACATTTTCTCCTCTTTTGATCATTACATTATCACTCATATATGCATTTCTCATTGATTTGTTAGCTAACTACCTGTCCTAGCTGTCTAGAAAAGGCCCCTTAAACTGCATGTACTGCATGTAGTATCTAGATAAGCTGCATAGATCATGGGATGTTAGACATCCCTTCCTGGCCACCTCATAGTAGCCATTTCATCTGAACATAAACGCTTCTTTATGTAGTTATTGACTAGACACACATTATTATCTATCTAAAAGGATGACGACAGCCAGCCAGAGGTGCATCCCAACACAAGGATCACCCCGGAGTAATCCCCGGTGAAATCACGCTTTTAGGGCATTGACTCTTCTTGTAGGAGTGGTGCTCAAACTGCTAGGGTGCATCTGTGGGACCCTCTTTCAGAGATGATGTCCTCCACCCAACTCTCAAAAAGCTGAGGGGTCTTCAGGAGAGGTGGGCAGTCGAGCTGGGCTATCAGACGGTCAACTCTGTAGCTGTGATGTCATCCTTCCTACAAAATGGACATATCCACACCCTCAACAAGGAATATAACATATTAATCATTTCCAGGCAATTATTGAATGTTATATCAATAGAGGAGAAGCAGGAAAGTGGAAAGAAACCAGACATGAACCAAAACCCTAATAATGATTGATACAAGAAATCAGAGTTACTTCTTTCCTTCTCATTTTCTCCTCTTTTGATCATTACATTATCACTCATATATGCATTTCTCATTGATTTGTTAGCTAACTACCTGTCCTAGCTGTCTAGAAAAGGCCCCTTAAACTGCATGTACTGCATGAAGTATCTAGATAAGCTGCATAGATCATGGGATGTTAGACATCCCTTCCTGGCCACCTCATAGTAGCCATTTCATCTGAACATAAACGCTTCTTTATGTAGTTATTGACTAGACACACATTATTATCTATCTAAAAGGATGACGACAGCCAGCCAGAGGTGCATCCCAACACAAGGATCACCCCGGAGTAATCCCCGGTGAAATCACGCTTTTAGGGCATTGACTCTTCTTGTAGGAGTGGTGCTCAAACTGCTAGGGTGCATCTGTGGGACCCTCTTTCAGAGATGATGTCCTCCACCCAACTCTCAAAAAGCTGAGGGGTCTTCAGGAGAGGTGGGCAGTCGAGCTGGGCTATCAGACGGTCAACTCTGTAGCTGTGATGTCACCCTTCCTACAAAATGGACATATCCACACCCTCAACAAGGAATATAACATATTAATCATTTCCAGGCAATTATTGAATGTTATATCAATAGAGGAGAAGCAGGAAAGTGGAAAGAAACAAGACATGAACCAAAACCCTAATAATGATTGATACAAGAAATCAGAGTTACTTCTTTCCTTCTGATTTTCTCCTCTTTTGATCATTACATTATCACTCATATATGCATTTCTCATTGATTTGTTAGCTAACTATCTGTCCTAGCTGTCTAGAAAGGGCCCCTTAAACTGCATGTACTGCATAAAGTATCTAGATAAGCTGCATAGATCATGGAATGTTAGACATCCCTTCCTGGCCACCTCATAGTAGCCATTTCATCTGAACATAAACGCTTCTTTATGTAGTTATTGACTAGACACACATTATTATCTATCTAAAAGGATGACGACAGCCAGCCAGAGGTGCATCCCAACACAAGGATCACCCCGGAGTAATCCCCGGTGAAATCACGCTTTTAGGGCATTGACTCTTCTTGTAGGAGTGGTGCTCAAACTGCTAGGGTGCATCTGTGGGACCCTCTTTCAGAGATGATGTCCTCCACCCAACTCTCAAAAAGCTGAGGGGTCTTCAGGAGAGGTGGGCAGTCGAGCTGGGCTATCAGACGGTCAACTCTGTAGCTGTGATGTCATCCTTCCTACAAAATGGACATATCCACACCCTCAACTAGGAATATAACATATTAATCATTTCCAGGCAATTATTGAATGCTATATCAATAGAGGAGAAGCAGGAAAGTGGAAAGAAACCAGACATGAACCAAAACCCTGATAATGATTGATACAAGAAATCAGAGTTAATTATTTCCTTCCACATTTTCTCCTCTTTTGATCATTACATTATCACTCATATATGCATTTCTCATTGATTTGTTAGCTAACTACCTGTCCTAGCTGTCTAGAAAAGGCCCCTTAAACTGCATGTACTGCATGAAGTATCTAGATAAGCTGCATAGATCATGGGATGTTAGACATCCCTTCCTGGCCACCTCATAGTAGCCATTTCATCTGAACATAAACGCTTCTTTATGTAGTTATTGACTAGACACACATTATTATCTATCTAAAAGGATGACGACAGCCAGCCAGAGGTGCATCCCAACACAAGGATCACCCCGGAGTAATCCCCGGTGAAATCACGCTTTTAGGGCATTGACTCTTCTTGTAGGAGTGGTGCTCAAACTGCTAGGGTGCATCTGTGGGACCCTCTTTCAGAGATGATGTCCTCCACCCAACTCTCAAAAAGCTGAGGGGTCTTCAGGAGAGGTGGGCAGTCGAGCTGGGCTATCAGACGGTCAACTCTGTAGCTGTGATGTCATCCTTCCTACAAAATGGACATATCCACACCCTCAACTAGGAATATAACATATTAATCATTTCCAGGCAATTATTGAATGTTATATCAATAGAGGAGAAGCAGGAAAGTTGAAAGAAACCAGACATGAACCAAAACCCTAATAATGATTGATACAAGAAATCAGAGTTACTTCTTTCCTTTCTCATTTTCTCCTCTTTTGATCATTACATTATCACTCATATATGCATTTCTCATTGATTTGTTAGCTAACTACCTGTCCTAGCTGTCTAGAAAAAGCCCCTTAAACTGCATGTACTGCATGAGGTATCTAGATAAGCTGCATAGATCATGGGATGTTAGACATCCCTTCCTGGCCACCTCATAGTAGCCATTTCATCTGAACATAAACGCTTCTTTATGTAGTTATTGACTAGACACACATTATTATCTATCTAAAAGGATGACGACAGCCAGCCAGAGGTGCATCCCAACACAAGGATCACCCCGGAGTAATCCCCGGTGAAATCACGCTTTTAGGGCATTGACTCTTCTTGTAGGAGTGGTGCTCAAACTGCTAGGGTGCATCTGTGGGACCCTCTTTCAGAGATGATGTCCTCCACCCAACTCTCAAAAAGCTGAGGGGTCTTCAGGAGAGGTGGGCAGTCGAGCTGGGCTATCAGACGGTCAACTCTGTAGCTGTGATGTCATCCTTCCTACAAAATGGACATATCCACACCCTCAACTAGGAATATAACATATTAATCATTTCCAGGCAATTATTGAATGCTATATCAATAGAGGAGAAGCAGGAAAGTGGAAAGAAACCAGACATGAACCAAAACCCTGATAATGATTGATACAAGAAATCAGAGTTAATTCTTTCCTTCCACATTTTCTCCTCTTTTGATCATTACATTATCACTCATATATGCATTTCTCATTGATTTGTTAGCTAACTACCTGTCCTAGCTGTCTAGAAAAGGCCCCTTAAACTGCATGTACTGCATGAAGTATCTAGATAAGCTGCATAGATCATGGGATGTTAGACATCCCTTCCTGGCCACCTCATAGTAGCCATTTCATCTGAACATAAACGCTTCTTTATGTAGTTATTGACTAGACACACATTATTATCTATCTAAAAGGATGACGACAGCCAGCCAGAGGTGCATCCCAACACAAGGATCACCCCGGAGTAATCCCCGGTGAAATCACGCTTTTAGGGCATTGACTCTTCTTGTAGGAGTGGTGCTCAAACTGCTAGGGTGCATCTGTGGGACCCTCTTTCAGAGATGATGTCCTCCACCCAACTCTCAAAAAGCTGAGGGGTCTTCAGGAGAGGTGGGCAGTCGAGCTGGGCTATCAGACGGTCAACTCTGTAGCTGTGATGTCATCCTTCCTACAAAATGGACATATCCACACCCTCAACTAGGAATATAACATATTAATCATTTCCAGGCAATTATTGAATGCTATATCAATAGAGGAGAAGCAGGAAAGTGGAAAGAAACCAGACATGAACCAAAACCCTGATAATGATTGATACAAGAAATCAGAGTTACTTATTTCCTTCCACATTTTCTCCTCTTTTGATCATTACATTATCACTCATATATGCATTTCTCATTGATTTGTTAGCTAACTACCTGTCCTAGCTGTCTAGAAAAGGCCCCTTAAACTGCATGTACTGCATGAAGTATCTAGATAAGCTGCATAGATCATGGGATGTTAGACATCCCTTCCTGGCCACCTCATAGTAGCCATTTCATCTGAACATAAACGCTTCTTTATGTAGTTATTGACTAGACACACATGATTATCTATCTAAAAGGATGACGACAGCCAGCCAGAGGTGCATCCCAACACAAGGATCACCCCGGAGTAATCCCCGGTGAAATCACGCTTTTAGGGCATTGACTCTTCTTGTAGGAGTGGTGCTCAAACTGCTAGGGTGCATCTGTGGGACCCTCTTTCAGAGATGATGTCCTCCACCCAACTCTCAAAAAGCTGAGGGGTCTTCAGGAGAGGTGGGCAGTCGAGCTGGGCTATCAGACGGTCAACTCTGTAGCTGTGATGTCATCCTTCCTACAAAATGGACATATCCACACCCTCAACTAGGAATATAACATATTAATCATTTCCAGGCAATTATTGAATGCTATATCAATAGAGGAGAAGCAGGAAAGTGGAAAGAAACCAGACATGAACCAAAACCCTGATAATGATTGATACAAGAAATCAGAGTTAATTCTTTCCTTCCACATTTTCTCCTCTTTTGATCATTACATTATCACTCATATATGCATTTCTCATTGATTTGTTAGCTAACTACCTGTCCTAGCTGTCTAGAAAAGGCCCCTTAAACTGCATGTACTGCATGAAGTATCTAGATAAGCTGCATAGATCATGGGATGTTAGACATCCCTTCCTGGCCACCTCATAGTAGCTATTTCATCTGAACATAAACGCTTCTTTATGTAGTTATTGACTAGACACACATTATTATCTATCTAAAAGGATGACGACAGCCAGCCAGAGGTGCATCCCAACACAAGGATCACCCCGGAGTAATCCCCGGTGAAATCACGCTTTTAGGGCATTGACTCTTCTTGTAGGAGTGGTGCTCAAACTGCTAGGGTGCATCTGTGGGACCCTCTTTCAGAGATGATGTCCTCCACCCAACTCTCAAAAAGCTGAGGGGTCTTCAGGAGAGGTGGGCAGTCGAGCTGGGCTATCAGACGGTCAACTCTGTAGCTGTGATGTCACCCTTCCTACAAAATGGACATATCCACACCCTCAACAAGGAATATAACATATTAATCATTTCCAGGCAATTATTGAATGTTATATCAATAGAGGAGAAGCAGGAAAGTGGAAAGAAACCAGACATGAACCAAAACCCTAATAATGATTGATACAAGAAATCAGAGTTACTTCTTTCCTTTCTCATTTTCTCCTCTTTTGATCATTACATTATCACTCATATATGCATTTCTCATTGATTTGTTAGCTAACTATCTGTCCTAGCTGTCTAGAAAGGCCCCTTAAACTGCATGTACTGCATGAAGTATCTAGATAAGCTGCATAGATCATGGATGTTAGACATCCCTTCCTGGCCACCTCATAGTAGCCATTTCATCTGAACATAAACGCTTCTTTATGTAGTTATTGACTAGACACACATTATTATCTATCTAAAAGGATGACGACAGCCAGCCAGAGGTGCATCCCAACACAAGGATCACCCCGGAGTAATCCCCGGTGAAATCACGCTTTTAGGGCATTGACTCTTCTTGTAGGAGTGGTGCTCAAACTGCTAGGGTGCATCTGTGGGACCCTCTTTCAGAGATGATGTCCTCCACCCAACTCTCAAAAAGCTGAGGGGTCTTCAGGAGAGGTGGGCAGTCGAGCTGGGCTATCAGACGGTCAACTCTGTAGCTGTGATGTCATCCTTCCTACAAAATGGACATATCCACACCCTCAACTAGGAATATAACATATTAATCATTTCCAGGCAATTATTGAATGCTATATCAATAGAGGAGAAGCAGGAAAGTGGAAAGAAACCAGACATGAACCAAAACCCTGATAATGATTGATACAAGAAATCAGAGTTACTTCTTTCCTTCCACATTTTCTCCTCTTTTGATCATTACATTATCACTCATATATGCATTTCTCATTGATTTGTTAGCTAACTACCTGTCCTAGCTGTCTAGAAAAGGCCCCTTAAACTGCATGTACTGCATGAAGTATCTAGATAAGCTGCATAGATCATGGATGTTAGACATCCCTTCCTGGCCACCTCATAGTAGCCATTTCATCTGAACATAAACGCTTCTTTATGTAGTTATTGACTAGACACACATTATTATCTATCTAAAAGGATGACGACAGCCAGCCAGAGGTGCATCCCAACACAAGGATCACCCCGGAGTAATCCCCGGTGAAATCACGCTTTTAGGGCATTGACTCTTCTTGTAGGAGTGGTGCTCAAACTGCTAGGGTGCATCTGTGGGACCCTCTTTCAGAGATGATGTCCTCCACCCAACTCTCAAAAAGCTGAGGGGTCTTCAGGAGAGGTGGGCAGTCGAGCTGGGCTATCAGACGGTCAACTCTGTAGCTGTGATGTCATCCTTCCTACAAAATGGACATATCCACACCCTCAACAAGGAATATAACATATTAATCATTTCCAGGCAATTATTGAATGTTATATCAATAGAGGAGAAGCAGGAAAGTGGAAAGAAACCAGACATGAACCAAAACCCTAATAATGATTGATACAAGAAATCAGAGTTACTTCTTTCCTTTCTCATTTTCTCCTCTTTTGATCATTACATTATCACTCATATATGCATTTCTCATTGATTTGTTAGCTAACTACCTGTCCTAGCTGTCTAGAAAGGCCCCTTAAACTGCATGTACTGCATGAAGTATCTAGATAAGCTGCATAGATCATGGATGTTAGACATCCCTTCCTGGCCACCTCATAGTAGCCATTTCATCTGAACATAAACGCTTCTTTATGTAGTTATTGACTAGACACACATTATTATCTATCTAAAAGGATGACGACAGCCAGCCAGAGGTGCATCCCAACACAAGGATCACCCCGGAGTAATCCCCGGTGAAATCACGCTTTTAGGGCATTGACTCTTCTTGTAGGAGTGGTGCTCAAACTGCTAGGGTGCATCTGTGGGACCCTCTTTCAGAGATGATGTCCTCCACCCAACTCTCAAAAAGCTGAGGGGTCTTCAGGAGAGGTGGGCAGTCGAGCTGGGCTATCAGACGGTCAACTCTGTAGCTGTGATGTCATCCTTCCTACAAAATGGACATATCCACACCCTCAACTAGGAATATAACATATTAATCATTTCCAGGCAATTATTGAATGCTATATCAATAGAGGAGAAGCAGGAAAGTGGAAAGAAACCAGACATGAACCAAAACCCTGATAATGATTGATACAAGAAATCAGAGTTAATTATTTCCTTCCACATTTTCTCCTCTTTTGATCATTACATTATCACTCATATATGCATTTCTCATTGATTTGTTAGCTAACTACCTGTCCTAGCTGTCTAGAAAAGGCCCCTTAAACTGCATGTACTGCATGAAGTATCTAGATAAGCTGCATAGATCATGGGATGTTAGACATCCCTTCCTGGCCACCTCATAGTAGCCATTTCATCTGAACATAAACGCTTCTTTATGTAGTTATTGACTAGACACACATTATTATCTATCTAAAAGGATGACGACAGCCAGCCAGAGGTGCATCCCAACACAAGGATCACCCCGGAGTAATCCCCGGTGAAATCACGCTTTTAGGGCATTGACTCTTCTTGTAGGAGTGGTGCTCAAACTGCTAGGGTGCATCTGTGGGACCCTCTTTCAGAGATGATGTCCTCCACCCAACTCTCAAAAAGCTGAGGGGTCTTCAGGAGAGGTGGGCAGTCGAGCTGGGCTATCAGACGGTCAACTCTGTAGCTGTGATGTTATCCTTCCTACAAAATGGACATATCCACACCCTCAACAAGGAATATAACATATTAATCATTTCCAGGCAATTATTGAATGTTATATCAATAGAGGAGAAGCAGGAAAGTGGAAAGAAACCAGACATGAACCAAAACCCTAATAATGATTGATACAAGAAATCAGAGTTACTTCTTTCCTTTCTGATTTTCTCCTCTTTTGATCATTACATTATCACTCATAAATGCATTTCTCATTGATTTGTTAGCTAACTACCTGTCCTAGCTGTCTAGAAAAGGCCCCTTAAACTGCATGTACTGCATGAAGTATCTAGATAAGCTGCATAGATCATGGGATGTTAGACATCCCTTCCTGGCCACCTCATAGTAGCCATTTCATCTGAACATAAACGCTTCTTTATGTAGTTATTGACTAGACACACATTATTATCTATCTAAAAGGATGACGACAGCCAGCCAGAGGTGCATCCCAACACAAGGATCACCCCGGAGTAATCCCCGGTGAAATCACGCTTTTAGGGCATTGACTCTTCTTGTAGGAGTGGTGCTCAAACTGCTAGGGTGCATCTGTGGGACCCTCTTTCAGAGATGATGTCCTCCACCCAACTCTCAAAAAGCTGAGGGGTCTTCAGGAGAGGTGGGCAGTCGAGCTGGGCTATCAGACGGTCAACTCTGTAGCTGTGATGTCATCCTTCCTACAAAATGGACATATCCACACCCTCAACTAGGAATATAACATATTAATCATTTCCAGGCAATTATTGAATGCTATATCAATAGAGGAGAAGCAGGAAAGTTGAAAGAAACCAGACAGGAACCAAAACCCTGATAATGATTGATACAAGAAATAAGAGTTAATTATTTCCTTCCACATTTTCTCCTCTTTTGATCATTACATTATCACTCATATATGCATTTCTCATTGATTTGTTAGCTAACTACCTGTCCTAGCTGTCTAGAAAAGGCCCCTTAAACTGTATGTACTGCATGTAGTATCTAGATAAGCTGCATAGATCATGGGATGTTAGACATCCCTTCCTGGCCACCTCATAGTAGCCATTTCATCTGAACATAAACGCTTCTTTATGTAGTTATTGACTAGACACACATTATTATCTATCTAAAAGGATGACGACAGCCAGCCAGAGGTGCATCCCAACACAAGGATCACCCCGGAGTAATCCCCGGTGAAATCACGCTTTTAGGGCATTGACTCTTCTTGTAGGAGTGGTGCTCAAACTGCTAGGGTGCATCTGTGGGACCCTCTTTCAGAGATGATGTCCTCCACCCAACTCTCAAAAAGCTGAGGGGTCTTCAGGAGAGGTGGGCAGTCGAGCTGGGCTATCAGACGGTCAACTCTGTAGCTGTGATGTCATCCTTCCTACAAAATGGACATATCCACACCCTCAACTAGGAATATAACATATTAATCATTTCCAGGCAATTATTGAATGTTATATCAATAGAGGAGAAGCAGGAAAGTGGAAAGAAACCAGACATGAACCAAAACCCTGATAATGATTGATACAAGAAATCAGAGTTAATTCTTTCCTTCCACATTTTCTCCTCTTTTGACCATTACATTATCACTCATATATGCATTTCTCATTGATTTGTTAGCTAACTACCTGTCCTAGCTGTCTAGAAAAGGCCCCTTAAACTGCATGTACTGCATGAAGTATCTAGATAAGCTGCATAGATCATGGGATGTTAGACATCCCTTCCTGGCCACCTCATAGTAGCTATTTCATCTGAACATAAACGCTTCTTTATGTAGTTATTGACTAGACACACATTATTATCTATCTAAAAGGATGACGACAGCCAGCCAGAGGTGCATCCCAACACAAGGATCACCCCGGAGTAATCCCCGGTGAAATCACGCTTTTAGGGCATTGACTCTTCTTGTAGGAGTGGTGCTCAAACTGCTAGGGTGCATCTGTGGGACCCTCTTTCAGAGATGATGTCCTCCACCCAACTCTCAAAAAGCTGAGGGGTCTTCAGGAGAGGTGGGCAGTCGAGCTGGGCTATCAGACGGTCAACTCTGTAGCTGTGATGTCATCCTTCCTACAAAATGGACATATCCACAGCCTCAACAAGGAATATAACATATTAATCATTTCTAGGCAATTATTGAATGTTATATCAATAGAGGAGAAGCAGGAAAGTGGAAAGAAACCAGACATGAACCAAAACCCTAATAATGATTGATACAAGAAATCAGAGTTACTTCTTTCCTTTCTCATTTTCTCCTCTTTTGATCATTACATTATCACTCATATATGCATTTCTCATTGATTTGTTAGCTAACTATCTGTCCTAGCTGTCTAGAAAGGGCCCCTTAAACTGCATGTACTGCATAAAGTATCTAGATAAGCTGCATAGATCATGGAATGTTAGACATCCCTTCCTGGCCACCTCATAGTAGCCATTTCATCTGAATATAAACGCTTCTTTATGTAGTTATTGACTAGACACACATTATTATCTATCTAAAAGGATGACGACAGCCAGCCAGAGGTGCATCCCAACACAAGGATCACCCCGGAGTAATCCCCGGTGAAATCACGCTTTTAGGGCATTGACTCTTCTTGTAGGAGTGGTGCTCAAACTGCTAGGGTGCATCTGTGGGACCCTCTTTCAGAGATGATGTCCTCCACCCAACTCTCAAAAAGCTGAGGGGTCTTCAGGAGAGGTGGGCAGTCGAGCTGGGCTATCAGACGGACAACTCTGTAGCTGTGATGTCATCCTTCCTACAAAATGGACATATCCACACCCTCAACTAGGAATATAACATATTAATCATTTCCAGGCAATTATTGAATGCTATATCAATAGAGGAGAAGCAGGAAAGTGGAAAGAAACCAGACATGAACCAAAACCCTGATAATGATTGATACAAGAAATCAGAGTTACTTCTTTCCTTCCACATTTTCTCCTCTTTTGATCATTACATTATCACTCATATATGCATTTCTCATTGATTTGTTAGCTAACTATCTGTTCTAGCTGTCTAGAAAGGGCCCCTTAAACTGCATGTACTGCATAAAGTATCTAGATAAGCTGCATAGATCATGGGATGTTAGACATCCCTTCCTGGCCACCTCATAGTAGCCATTTCATCTGAACATAAACGCTTCTTTATGTAGTTATTGACTAGACACACATGATTATCTATCTAAAAGGATGACGACAGCCAGCCAGAGGTGCATCCCAACACAAGGATCACCCCGGAGTAATCCCCGGTGAAATCACGCTTTTAGGGCATTGACTCTTCTTGTAGGAGTGGTGCTCAAACTGCTAGGGTGCATCTGTGGGACCCTCTTTCAGAGATGATGTCCTCCACCCAACTCTCAAAAAGCTGAGGGGTCTTCAGGAGAGGTGGGCAGTCGAGCTGGGCTATCAGACGGACAACTCTGTAGCTGTGATGTCATCCTTCCTACAAAATGGACATATCCACACCCTCAACTAGGAATATAACATATTAATCATTTCCAGGCAATTATTGAATGTTATATCAATAGAGGAGAAGCAGGAAAGTGGAAAGAAACCAGACATGAACCAAAACCCTAATAATAATTGATGCAAGAAATCAGAGTTACTTCTTTCCTTTCTCATTTTCTCCTCTTTTGATCATTACATTATCACTCATATATGCATTTCTCATTGATTTGTTAGCTAACTATCTGTCCTAGCTGTCTAGAAAGGGCCCCTTAAACTGCATGTACTGCATAAAGTATCTAGATAAGCTGCATAGATCATGGAATGTTAGACATCCCTTCCTGGCCACCTCATAGTAGCCATTTCATCTGAACATAAACGCTTCTTTATGTAGTTATTGACTAGACACACATGATTATCTATCTAAAAGGATGACGACAGCCAGCCAGAGGTGCATCCCAACACAAGGATCACCCCGGAGTAATCCCCGGTGAAATCACGCTTTTAGGGCATTGACTCTTCTTGTAGGAGTGGTGCTCAAACTGCTAGGGTGCATCTGTGGGACCCTCTTTCAGAGATGATGTCCTCCACCCAACTCTCAAAAAGCTGAGGGGTCTTCAGGAGAGGTGGGCAGTCGAGCTGGGCTATCAGACGGACAACTCTGTAGCTGTGATGTCATCCTTCCTACAAAATGGACATATCCACACCCTCAACTAGGAATATAACATATTAATCATTTCCAGGCAATTATTGAATGCTATATCAATAGAGGAGAAGCAGGAAAGTGGAAAGAAACCAGACATGAACCAAAACCCTGATAATGATTGATACAAGAAATCAGAGTTACTTCTTTCCTTCCACATTTTCTCCTCTTTTGATCATTACATTATCACTCATATATGCATTTCTCATTGATTTGTTAGCTAACTATCTGTTCTAGCTGTCTAGAAAGGGCCCCTTAAACTGCATGTACTGCATAAAGTATCTAGATAAGCTGCATAGATCATGGGATGTTAGACATCCCTTCCTGGCCACCTCATAGTAGCCATTTCATCTGAACATAAACGCTTCTTTATGTAGTTATTGACTAGACACACATTATTATCTATCTAAAAGGATGACGACAGCCAGCCAGAGGTGCATCCCAACACAAGGATCACCCCGGAGTAATCCCCGGTGAAATCACGCTTTTAGGGCATTGACTCTTCTTGTAGGAGTGGTGCTCAAACTGCTAGGGTGCATCTGTGGGACCCTCTTTCAGAGATGATGTCCTCCACCCAACTCTCAAAAAGCTGAGGGGTCTTCAGGAGAGGTGGGCAGTCGAGCTGGGCTATCAGACGGTCAACTCTGTAGCTGTGATGTCATCCTTCCTACAAAATGGACATATCCACACCCTCAACAAGGAATATAACATATTAATCATTTCCAGGCAATTATTGAATGTTATATCAATAGAGGAGAAGCAGGAAAGTGGAAAGAAACCAGACATGAACCAAAACCCTAATAATGATTGATACAAGAAATCAGAGTTACTTCTTTCCTTTCTGATTTTCTCCTCTTTTGATCATTACATTATCACTCATATATGCATTTCTCATTGATTTGTTAGCTAACTACCTGTCCTAGCTGTCTAGAAAGGGCCCCTTAAACTGCATGTACTGCATAAAGTATCTAGATAAGCTGCATAGATCATGGAATGTTAGACATCCCTTCCTGGCCACCTCATAGTAGCCATTTCATCTGAACATAAACGCTTCTTTATGTAGTTATTGACTAGAAACACATGATTATCTATCTAAAAGGATGACGACAGCCAGCCAGAGGTGCATCCCAACACAAGGATCACCCCGGAGTAATCCCCGGTGAAATCACGCTTTTAGGGCATTGACTCTTCTTGTAGGAGTGGTGCTCAAACTGCTAGGGTGCATCTGTGGGACCCTCTTTCAGAGATGATGTCCTCCACCCAACTCTCAAAAAGCTGAGGGGTCTTCAGGAGAGGTGGGCAGTCGAGCTGGGCTATCAGACGGTCAACTCTGTAGCTGTGATGTCATCCTTCCTACAAAATGGACATATCCACACCCTCAACAAGGAATATAACATATTAATCATTTCCAGGCAATTATTGAATGTTATATCAATAGAGGAGAAGCAGGAAAGTGGAAAGAAACCAGACATGAACCAAAACCCTAATAATAATTGATGCAAGAAATCAGAGTTACTTCTTTCCTTCTCATTTTCTCCTCTTTTGATCATTACATTATCACTCATATATGCATTTCTCATTGATTTGTTAGCTAACTATCTGTCCTAGCTGTCTAGAAAGGGCCCCTTAAACTGCATGTACTGCATAAAGTATCTAGATAAGCTGCATAGATCATGGATGTTAGACATCCCTTCCTGGCCACCTCATAGTAGCCATTTCATCTGAACATAAACGCTTCTTTATGTAGTTATTGACTAGAAACACATTATTATCTATCTAAAAGGATGACGACAGCCAGCCAGAGGTGCATCCCAACACAAGGATCACCCCGGAGTAATCCCCGGTGAAATCACGCTTTTAGGGCATTGACTCTTCTTGTAGGAGTGGTGCTCAAACTGCTAGGGTGCATCTGTGGGACCCTCTTTCAGAGATGATGTCCTCCACCCAACTCTCAAAAAGCTGAGGGGTCTTCAGGAGAGGTGGGCAGTCGAGCTGGGCTATCAGACGGTCAACTCTGTAGCTGTGATGTCATCCTTCCTACAAAATGGACATATCCACACCCTCAACTAGGAATATAACATATTAATCATTTCTAGGCAATTATTGAATGTTATATCAATAGAGGAGAAGCAGGAAAGTGGAAAGAAACCAGACATGAACCAAAACCCTGATAATGATTGATACAAGAAATAAGAGTTAATTATTTCCTTCCACATTTTCTCCTCTTTTGATCATTACATTATCACTCATATATGCATTTCTCATTGATTTGTTAGCTAACTACCTGTCCTAGCTGTCTAGAAAAGGCCCCTTAAACTGCATGTACTGCATGAAGTATCTAGATAAGCTGCATAGATCATGGGATGTTAGACATCCCTTCCTGGCCACCTCATAGTAGCCATTTCATCTGAACATAAACGCTTCTTTATGTAGTTATTGACTAGACACACATTATTATCTATCTAAAAGGATGACGACAGCCAGCCAGAGGTGCATCCCAACACAAGGATCACCCCGGAGTAATCCCCGGTGAAATCACGCTTTTAGGGCATTGACTCTTCTTGTAGGAGTGGTGCTCAAACTGCTAGGGTGCATCTGTGGGACCCTCTTTCAGAGATGATGTCCTCCACCCAACTCTCAAAAAGCTGAGGGGTCTTCAGGAGAGGTGGGCAGTCGAGCTGGGCTATCAGACGGTCAACTCTGTAGCTGTGATGTCATCCTTCCTACAAAATGGACATATCCACACCCTCAACTAGGAATATAACATATTAATCATTTCCAGGCAATTATTGAATGCTTATATCAATAGAGGAGAAGCAGGAAAGTGGAAAGAAACCAGACATGAACCAAAACCCTAATAATGATTGATACAAGAAATCAGAGTTACTTCTTTCCTTCCACATTTTCTCCTCTTTTGATCATTACATTATCACTCATATATGCATTTCTCATTGATTTGTTAGCTAACTATCTGTCCTAGCTGTCTAGAAAAGGCCCCTTAAACTGCATGTACTGCATAAAGAATCTAGATAAGCTGCATAGATCATGGAATGTTAGACATCCCTTCCTGGCCACCTCATAGTAGCCATTTCATCTGAACATAAACGCTTCTTTATGTAGTTATTGACTAGACACACATGATTATCTATCTAAAAGGATGACGACAGCCAGCCAGAGGTGCATCCCAACACAAGGATCACCCCGGAGTAATCCCCGGTGAAATCACGCTTTTAGGGCATTGACTCTTCTTGTAGGAGTGGTGCTCAAACTGCTAGGGTGCATCTGTGGGACCCTCTTTCAGAGATGATGTCCTCCACCCAACTCTCAAAAAGCTGAGGGGTCTTCAGGAGAGGTGGGCAGTCGAGCTGGGCTATCAGACGGTCAACTCTGTAGCTGTGATGTCATCCTTCCTACAAAATGGACATGTGCACACCTGCAAGGAAGAATATTACATATAAATAATTTCCAGGCAATTGTGGAGGCAATAGAGGAGAAATAAAAAAACTTGATATAAACTAGAAATGAACCAAAACCCTGATAACAATTGATGCAAGAAATCATTACAACTTCTAGAACAGTGGCCTCCAACCTCTGGCTCAGCAAGTTCTGCTGTAGAAATACAACTTTCATCATCCCACAATAGCCTGCAACTGTCAGAACTTGTTTGGAGTTGTTTTCCACTCACCAAACATCTCAGGGGAGATTTATAAAGAGCAGGGGGGATGTATTTAATTTATCATGAAGTTCATGCCTGGTTATAAATTAAGTGCATCCTCTGACAGTCTATGCACCCTTAATGAACTCTTGGCCAGCTCGCAGCTGCCATAGATTTCGGTCATCATTTACAGCAGAAGGCCGAATGCACACGGCCGTGGAATCCCGGCCTGGATTCCTGCTGACAGCATGAGCGCATGGCATCATTGGTTGCCATGACGCCGTGTGCTTCATGCCTCTGCACTACAGTAATACACTCGTATAGATCATACGAGTGTATTACTGTAGTGCAGCGGCGGCATGAAGTGCACGGCGTCATAGCAACCAATGATGTCGTGCGCTCCTGCTGTCAGCAGGAATCCAGGCCGGGATACCACGGCCGTGTGCATTCGGCCTTCTGCTGTAAATGATGACCGAAATCTATGGCAGCTGCGAGCTGGCCAAGAGTTCATTAAGGGTGCATAGACTGTCAGAGGATGCACTTAATTTATAACCAGGCATGAACTTCATGATAAATTAAATGCATCCCCCCTGCTCTTTATAAATCTCCCCTGAGATGTTTGGTGAGTGGAAAACAACTCCAAACAAGTTCTGACAGTTGCAGGCTATTGTGGGATGATGAAAGTTGTATTTCTACAGCAGAACTTGCTGAGCCAGAGGTTGGAGGCCACTGTTCCACGGCCGTGTGCATTCGGCCGAAAACTGGCATACAATACAGACCAAAAGTTTGGACACACCTTCTCATTCAAAGAGTTTTCTTTATTTTCATGACTATGAAGGCATCAAAACTATGAATTAACACATGTGGAATTATATACATAACAAACAAGTGTGAAACAACTGAAAATATGTCATATTCTAGGTTCTTTAAAGTAGCCACCTTTTGCTTTGATTACTGCTTTGCACACTCTTGGCGTTCTCTTGATGAGCTTCAAGAGGTAGTCCCCTGAAATGGTCTTCCAACAGTCTTGAAGGAGTTCCCAGAGATGCTTAGCACTTGTTGGCCCTTTTGCCTTCACTCTGCGGTCCAGCTCCCCCAAACCATCTCGATTGGGTTTAGGTCCGGTGACTGTGGAGGCCAGGTCATCTGGCGCAGCACCCCATCACTCTCCTTCATGGTCAAATAGCCCTTACTTTCAAAGTTTTCCCAATTTTTCGGCTGACTGACTGACCTTCATTTCTTAAAGTAATGATGGCCACTCGTTTTTCTTTACTTAGCTGCTTTTTTCTTGCCATAATACAAATTCTAACAGTCTATTCAGTAGGACTATCAGCTGTGTATCCACCTGACCTCTCCTCAACGCCACTGATGGTCCCAACCCCATTTATAAGGTAAGAAATCCCACTTATTAAACCTGGCAAAGCATACCTGTGAAGTGAAAACCATTTCAGGGGACTACCTCTTGAAGCTCATCAAGAGAATGCCAAGAGTGTGCAAAGCAGTAATCAAAGCAAAAGGTGGCTACTTTGAAGAACCTAGAATATGACATATTTTCAGTTGTTTCACACTTGTTTGTTATGTATATAATTCCAAATGTGTTAATTCATAGTTTTGATGCCTTCAGTGTGAATCTACAATTTTCATAGTCATGAAAATAAAGAAAACTCTTTGAATGAGAAGGTGTGTCCAAACTTTTGGTCTGTACTGTAAATCAAGTAAATCTTCTGGGGCTGATCTCCAAGCCCACTCCTTTCAAAAAACTGAGAGGGTGCCAGTAAAACGCCATTTACAAACATTTTATGTTTCAAATGCTTTATTGAAAATTTATAGCATCATAAAAACATCAAGAGATACCAATGACATAGGTATTTTGTTCATACACATAATACAATCAAAGAAATAAAAATTACAGTAACAATAGTCAAAGGGAGATCCTATAGTGTTTATTTGTAAGGAAGTGGTGTATAGTACTACAACCATACGTGTTCCAGTGGTCTAAAGGCCTCGTATACTTGAGGCCTCCATGCAAGGTGCATTAGATATTACGATATACAGTACTTTGTTGTATATTGGTGGAGTAGGAGGAGGAAACCCAGGGCTCCCATAGCTTTTCAAAAGCCTCAAATGTGTCCATACGAATGGCTGAAAGTTTTTCATATAGTAAAATCCTATTGACTCTGCCTATAACTGCTTGAAAACTTAACGTATCAGTTTTCCATTTAAACGCAATATAGATTCTGGCAGCCAATAAGATATGTTGCGATAATTGGAACTTGGCAAATGTCAGCCAAGGGGGTTTATCCCCTAAAAGACATAAGGTGGGAGTGGGCTGGTAGTTACATCCTAATATTGTGGAGATCAATCTGCCTATTTTGGACCAGAACAGCTGGACATGGGGGCATGTCCACCAGATATGGTAGACTGTACCGTTCTCCGTACACCCTGTAAAGCATAGTGGCGATACTTCTGGGTATATACGATGTAGCCTGAAGGGTACTAGATGGGTCCTGTGAAGGACCTTCACAGAGGTCTCTGCCAGTGTGGTTTGCCAGGAGTTTTTGGTTAAGGTCTGGGAACGGAGAAACCACTCTGAAAGTGGGTATTCTTCCTGTATATCCTTCTCCCACTCCACCATATATGAAAGCCTAACTCCCTAAGGCGAGGCATCAAGCATTCCGTATATTCTAGACAACAGTCCTTGTTTGTACAAAGAAAAAGTGACAAAACGCTCAAAGGGAGTAAAATCTAATCTCAAGTCATCAATCTTCAAAGAGTGGAGAAATGAGAATACTTGATTAGCTGTGAATGACTCACCCGTAGGGAGATCAAACTTATCTTTAAAATCATTCAGAGTAATCAATTTTCCCCTGACCAGGAACCTATGCAATGTTATACATTTGTTGTTGATCCACCAACTGAAATTGGTTGCCCTAAGCCCTGGTGGGAAGGCAGGGTTACCCATTAAGTGAAGGAGTGGTGAGAATTTAGACTGTAGGCCTAACTTGAACCTAACAGATCTCCACAACAATAGGGCTTGGTAAGATAGCGGCTAGTTGGACCGAACTGCCGTCGGTATAGGTAGGGTAGTCCAGAGTAGGGCTCTCCATGACCAAGGTGCCAAAAGTGACTGTTCTATCGAGACCCATAAGGGGTGTGTCTCTGGTTTCATATGCGTCAGGAAAAGCTGAGCTAGTCTAGCTGCTTTATAGTATTTTATGAAGTCGGGAACTGAAAGACCCCCCTGTGTTTTATGTCGACACGTGGTAGCCCGAGCTATACGGGCACGTTTATTGCCCCAGATGAATTTCATTATGTCCTTTTGTAGGTCATGGAGATCCCGACTTGGGACTGGTAATAGTATAGTACGGAAAAAATACAGGAGCTTAGGCAAGACTACCATCCTTATTATATGTATCCTACCTATCCATGATATAGGTAACGTGCTCCAGGTTTTAAGATCTTCTCTAATTGCTCGGTATAGGGGAGTATAGTTCAACTTATACATCATGTGAGGTTGAGTGGGCACTACAGTACCTAAATATGGGATATGGTTAGGCAAATAATGGAACTGGAAGTTTTGTAATAGGAGTGACTTTAGTGATGGGGAGGTATTGCATAACATAAGTTCTGATTTTTGATGGTTGACATGAAGCCCAGAAGCCTCTGAAAAGGATTTCAGAATTTGTAAAAGGTTTGGTAGGGAGACAAGAGGGTTTGTAAGGGATAAGAGGAGGTCATCCGCAAACAAGCTCAGCTTGTGTTCCGTGCCTCCTACCTTGATCCCCGTTACATTCCGGTCATTCCTGATAGAAATGGCAAGGGGTTCCATTGCTAGAGCAAAGATGGCAGGGGAGAGTGGGCACCCCTGGCGTGTACCCCTGAGTATTTGGATGGGAGCAGGGTTCATGGACGGAAGCTTAAGGCAGGCAACCGGAGTGGAGTAAAGAGCCCTGACTGCCTGCACAAATGGGCCCCTAATACCCATAGACTGAAGGACTTGATGTAAATAATCCCATGTGACAGAATCAAAAGCATTTTCTATGTCGAGGGCCAGGACAGCTAACGGAGTGGTTTGTTTATTTGCGACCTGGATCAGATTAAGGATTTTTCGTATGTTATCAGGAGCTTCCCTACCTGGAATAAACCCTACTTGATCTTTATCAATTAGACTAGGGAGGAGATTATTGAGTCGTCGAGCAAGGATGGATGTGAGAATTTTTGTATCCAGGTTCAATAATGATATTGGCCTATAATTAGACGGAGATAAGTGATCTTTTTTGGGCTTGGGGATGACCGTAATGTTAGCAGCTAGGAAGTCGGGGTGAGGGGTATTACCTTGCATTATATGGTTACAAAATTTGGTGATATGGGGAGTTAACAGGGGGGCAAATTTTTTATAGTAGAGGGCTGATAGACCATCTGGGCCAGGTGCTTTGCCCAATTTTAAGGCCTTAATTGAAAGTTCCACTTCCTCGTTCACTATTGCTTTGCTTAGGTCACCCACTGTGGTAACCTGATAGAATTAAAGAAATTGTTTTCCACTTGTCCCTGTCTACTACTCGGCTTAGCGTAAAGTTTTTGGTAAAATGCATGAAAGGTTTGGTATATGGTTTCCGGGTTGGTGGATACCTGTCCTGACCTTGAGCGAATCTGAAACACCTGGTTAATTTTTTGTCTAGCTTTAAGTTGACGGGCCAACATCTTGTCGGGTTTGTTAGCATATTTATAGTAATAGGATGCGGTCCAACGTAAGGCTTTTTCGGTATGGTTCGTGAGAATCATATTAATTTGCAGTTTGGTGTTTTTAATTTCTCTAAGCAGGGACAGTGAGGGAGCTCTTTGATGGGCTCTTACTAGTCTACTAAGTTTGGACTCAAAGTTTAGTAGGGTAGCATGTCTCTCTCTTTTCAATAGTGAAGCTTCCTTGATGATTTGACCCCTCATAAAAGCTTTGGGAGAGAGCCAGACCACTACAGGGTCGATATCTGGGTCAGTGTTTTCCAGGAAAAATTGCTTTAAATTATCCTGGAGCCGATCACGTACGACAGGCCTGGTCAATAGCGATTCATTAAGCCTCCAAGTAAAGAGACGACTTGTGAGGGTAGATGGGGTGACGTCCATAACAACCATATCATGGTCCGACCAGGACACCACTTGGTGTCTGCAATAAGCTAAGAGCGGTAGAAGGGATGTGGAGATCAGGACCAAATCAATGCGGGTATATAGGTGATGGGCGGGTGAATAGTAAGTATAACCCCTCTGAGTGCTGTTGTGCTCCCTCCAAGAGTCAGCAATGGAAAGGGATTCCATAACCTTCTTAATCTGGGGTCCCTGGGCAGCAGGGCGCGGAGAGTTAGGAGGTGAGGAGCGATCCATTAAGGGATTTATTACAAGTTTGAAGTCCCCTGCCCAAATTAACTCATCAAACCTTAATGCATCAAGTATATGGTACATTTGAGTGAAAAAGGTAATCGGGTCTTCAGTTGGGGCATACACATTCACTATACACATTATTTTCCCCTCTAATTCTCCTAGTAAGATAACATAGCGTCCCTCTTGGTCAGTGATGTGATTAGTTATCTGGAACGGAAAGGAATTCCGCAAAAGAGTAACTACTCCCCTGCTTTTAGTGCGAAACGTAGAAGAGAAAAACCTGGAGTAGCGGGGGTGGAAGTATTTAGGATGGGAGGAAGGCGTAAAATGTGTTTCCTGTATACATATTATATCTGGATTATGTCTAAGATAAGATGTAAGGGCCGTTTTGCGTTTCCTCAGGGAATTCAAACCCCGTACATTGTGTGACAACAACTTACACATTATCCCAGCAGTATATAGTGAAGCTTAGCATATCAAATTGTACAGACCACAAAATGTAGTTAGCGGTGAGAGTAAGGATCCCCATAGAGACAAATAAACTGACAAACATAAATGATAATAAATATAACAATGCTGTTAGGCAGCAGGACTGGCTGTACCCAATATGGCCAGCAGAAACTAGTGGGCCTGATGTGGGTATCAGGGGAGTAATATCTATTCCTGGATCCACAAGAAAAAGCTCAACAATGGAAGGCAACATGAACATCCGATTCGCTGTGACCCTAGCGAATAACCTGAGCTATACCCGTGCAGGGGACCATAATCAAAAAACAACAACACCAGGGTGCACGGTGGGCCCAGTGAAGAATCGATCACTAGCGATAACATGGCACTCTGGAATAGTGTCCTGTTCTTCCCTGGACATGCACGTATAGGACAGAACAGCTCACTCAGTGTCCCGGGGATTTATTTGTTGATGAAGTGGTGGTGGGAACCCGAGTCCAGACTCTGGCCGGGCGCTGGGGCCTTGGAGGCGCAGTTGGTCTTTCCATGCGATCCACCCTTAATCCAGCTTGGTGTAGCTTCTCAATCCCTTCATCTGGGGTATGAACTGTATAGGAGCGAGAGTTCAGTTGAAAAGACAAGGCGAAGGGGAACCCCCATCTGTAGCGCACTTGTGCTTGTTGTAATGCCTGTGTCACAGGCTTCATCTCCCTGCGCTTCCGAAGCGTTGTGGGCACTAAGTCCGCATAAAGGTGCACCGCGGGTAGGAGATCAGGCAGGGCCGCCATATTTCTTGCGGCATTTAGTATCATGTCTCTCACCTCAGGGTGATGAAATTTCAGAACCACATCTCTAGGGGTGTCCGGGATGCGCGGTTTCCCCAGGGCCCTATGTATTCTGTCCATCCGCAACTGACTCGGTTGGGCCTGGGGCAGCAAAGTGGCAAACAGTGAGCCCATAGTGTTTGGGAGGTCCTGGAAGGACTCAGGTAGGCCCCGGATCCGCAGGTTCCCTCTCCTGGACCTGTTCTCCAAATCCTCAATTCGAGGGCTTGTAATTGGAGAGAGTGCGCATCAATGTCCCTCCTCCCTGTCGGCGCCTATGGCATCAGATAGTTTGTCCGCTTTGGACTCCAGGTCCGAGACCCTATTCCCCAAATCATTTATCTGGCGGGAGAATGTTAGCATATAGATCTGCCTGACCTGCTTGTGAGGATGCCGCATCCGCGCGGGGTTCACTTTCAGTAGAGGAGGCTGAGCTTGCTGGGGATACCTCCTTATCCGCCATGATGGAGTGCCTCGTGCTCCGGAAGATCTCTGATATGGTCTATGAAGCAACCGGTGTTCCCGGGATTTTAGCTCCCCTCTTGCCTCGGGCAGACTTCTGCGACCCCTGCATGAGTGCTCAGGGCTTGTGGAGCCGATTAAACAGCGCTGATGTAGGGAAATTGCCAGCAGTCGGAGCGGAGCTCACAGAGCCATGTCTTCCCTGTAAGGCTACTTTCACACTTGCGGCAGGACGGATCCGTCCTGCGGCTATTTCGCCGTGCCGCCGGACCGCCGCTCCGTCCCCATTGACTATAATGGGGACGGGGCGGAGCTTCGGCGCAGCACGGCGAAAGTATTTTTAGTCCGGCGGCCTTTCGCCGTGCACCGCCGTGCTGCGCCGGAGCTCCGCCCCCATCCCCATTATAGTCAATGGGGACGGAGCGGCGGTCCGGCGGCACGGCGAAATAGCCGCAGGACGGATCCGACATGGTGAACAGCATGTCGGATCCGTCCTGCCGCAAGTGTGAAAGTACCCTAAGCCGCGCGCATGCGCCGTTCATTTACAAACATTTTAAACAGAATTTGCAACTTTTGTATATCAGTTTTCTGGTGTATGGGAATGATAAATCTCTCCTTGTGCTCTGAACTACCAAAAGCAGTGGATATAATAATTTATCATCGCCTCTCCTGACCTTGGTGTTATTATGGCTGGTAAAATAGGGGGAACATTGACCAGTAAGTTAGAACAGCTTCCAGTAAGATAGGGGAGATAGTAAGCAGTAAGATAGGACCGAGAACAGTAAGATAGGATGAATAATAACCAGTAATAACCAGTAAGATAGGGTAATAACCAGTAAGATAGGGTAATGACCAGTAAGATAGGACAGTGGAAATGTCAGATTATTAATACCACTGATACATAAGATAATGGGTGATAAGATAATCAATAATGGGTAAGTTTGTTCAGTGATATTGTTCTTTGATAAACCCCTGTAGGTATCCTTAATTTTCCCTGTAAGTTGTGAAAATCACCTACAATATCATCCATAACCCCAATAGTAGTATCAAAAAACTGATTTTACTGATTCATGACCATACCCAAAAACAGGACATTGAGATAACCCATAATTCCCAACATATCTTCTGGTGTTCTATATCATCAATCTCAGTGAATTGAAGATAGGACAGTTAGCAGTAAAATAGGGCGGCTAGAAACCAGTAAGTTAGGACAGTGACCAGTAATATATGGAAGTGAATTATAAGATAAGGCAGTCATGTGTAAATTAGGGTGGGAAGTGACCAGTAAGGTAAAGGGGGCAGTGAATAGATGAACCAAAGGCACTTTCCAAATGGTCTGAAAGCTGGAACCTTATTGGCTGCTATGAACAAGCTCCACTCATCTTATGCAGTGGTTTAGATGAACCTCTTCTTACACATAAATCATCCCATACAGTTCCCTGGTCCAGTAATGTCTGACTGAGAACTTACCATGATCTAAAGAGGGGTCGCAGACTTCACTACAGACACACGGATGCTTCTCTCTTGCAGACAGAGGGGGTGATGCAGCAAAGCTGGGAGACATCTTCTTCCTCCTGCAGCCGGTAACCAGGAATGACAGTTGGTAACAGCAATTATCATTCATGTTTCTGAGGGAAAGTGCTGATTGGTTGATCAGATTCTAATCCACCAATCAGCAGCTCTCTGTTCTCTACAGCCTGGGACTGGAGGAGCACACAACAGCCCGAGCCCTGAGTGCAGTACAACTGATGTGTGCGACTGCGAGGTGGACTGCATGTTCTTGATTAAAGGACCAATTATTACCCCATAGCAAAGTGTTGGTAGGGTTGATGCAAATTACATTTCCCATTAGTGTCCATACTTTTACTCTATTTCCTCTGAAATATTTAAAAAAAATTTGCTTATAGCAGGGTACATACGGTTAAAGAATTTTTTTTTTCTTTAATTTCACAATGCCATAAATAGAATTATTAGCATATGCATTATTATTAATCCTACTAGATGGCTTTTATCCCGTTCCTGTTATTTTTCACCTTACTGACATAGCCTATTTTTTAAAAATCTGTAACTTTGGAATGCTTTAATTATCCAAGCCATAAGGAGACTCTTTTCTTGTGACACATCGTACTTTAAAATATTGGTAAATCTGAGATGATTATTTATGAAAAAAATCCCAAATTGACAGAAAATTTTCAAAATTTTGATTTCTCTGCTTTTGTTTTAGTTTTTTTGCAATATGTTTAATTTAATTCTGTATTTAAGCTAAAAAGCAAAAAGAAAAGAAAAAAGAAGAATATCCAGGAGGCTCCTGAAAAATGGAGAGATCTATTGGATGAGTTGGCAAATCTCCTGGGCATCACAGAAGCATTCTGGCATTTCCCATACCACAGTCCTCCATGAACCTGTGTGTGGGATCAGATGCAGCCCTGGCATCCAAATGTACACTGAAGGGGCAGTGCCATGTCATGAAAAGGATGTGTGGCCTATTAGCATTGGGCATGGTCTGCAGAAAGGGGCTGTGCATTGTGCCTGTGTATACTATGAAGGGGACATGGCAGACTCCAAGCAATCAAACGCTGATTGCCTAACCTGAGGATAGGGCATCAAAATTAAAGTTGCAATGAAAACTTGCTCTGCTATATGGCTGCCCAACTGCGGTGCACAGTACATTACACACCGATCAGCCATAACATTGGAACCACATACCGTAGGTGAACTGAATAACATTATCTTGTGTCAATATCAATTGTGGATTATACCTATAAGGTGACAAGTGAACATTCAGTTCCTGAAGTTGATGTACTAGAAGCAGGAAAAAGGAGTAAGGATTTGAGCGAGTTTGACAAGAACCAGATGGTTGTTGACAGACAACTGCATGGTCAGACTGAGGTTTCCTGGGCCCACCAGAGAAAGTTTTCTGGGGGCCCAAACCCCATATCATCAATAAAGTCTAACAAATGTTGATTGAAAGAAACAGACTCTAGTGGCAAGTTGTTGGCTCCAAAGGCAGTTCCACATGTTTTTTTCCTCTTGAATCTTTGGGGCCCACTATGGCATCAGAACCTGGCCCACCGGAGGATTCTCTGGTTGTCTGGTGGGCCTGTCTGATGCTGGACAACTGGGTCAGAGGATATCCAACATGGCAGGTCTTGTGAGGTGTTCCTGGTATGCAGTGATTATTACATACTACAAGTAGTTTAAGGAAGGACAATTGGTGAATCTGACAACAGGGTACCCAAGATTTATTGATGCTCTGGGAGCAAAGACTGTCTGATGCAATTCCAAAGAAACAAACAATACAGTAGCACAGACTACTAGAAATGTTAATGCTGGATGTGATAGAAAAGTGTCAGAGCACACAGTGCATTACAGTTTGCTGTATATGCAGTATGCCAGACCGACAGGGGAATTATATGTGAGGTCACGTGTGAGCAATAGGTGGGCTGAGGTAAATAAAAGTTCTGGTTACTCACGGTTATGTCGTCCCTGGGCAGGCCTGCACAAGTGATGAGGAGAACGGCACAGGAATTCTCTGGGGCACACTCTGGTGTAAGGGACACAGGCCAGATGGTGGCTCGAGGTGCCCTTGATGATCTGTATTAATAAGCCTATGGCAAGGTCCCTTGTAGTCGTGACGCCAGTACCTTTTGTGGTGGTACAACCATTTACTGTAGTGTTAATTGAGGAATTGGAGACTGAGGCAAGGATGGTGCAATCCAACTTATAACTTTTACTGAACGTTGCTCTTGGTAACATTATATCCAAGTAATAAACAGTCCATTAGTACAGCCAAGTATGAAATACAGTCTCATGCATACGGGGGGTAGGGTGATGTAAGTCCTTCGAAGAAACAGGCTCTTAGTCCTATATACAGGGAGTGCAGAATTATTAGGCAAGTTGTATTTTTGAGTATTAATTTTATTATTGAACAACAACCATGTTCTCAATGAACCCAAAAAACTCATTAATATCAAAGCTGAATATTTTTGGAAGTAGTTTTTAGTTTGTTTTTAGTTTTAGCTATTTTAGGGGGATATCTGTGTGTGCAGGTGACTATTACTGTGCATAATTATTAGGCAATTTAACAAAAAACAAATATATACCCATTTCAATTATTTATTTTTACCAGTGAAACCAATATAACATCTCAACATTCACAAATATACATTTCTGACATTCAAAAACAAAACAAAAACAAATCAGTGACCAATATAGCCACCTTTCTTTGCAAGGACACTCAGAAGCCTGCCATCCATGGATTCTGTCAGTGTTTTGATCTGTTCACCATCAACATTGCGTGCAGCAGCAACCACAGCCTCCCAGACACTGTTCAGAGAGGTGTACTGTTTTCTCTCCTTGTAAATCTCACATTTGATGATGGACCACAGGTTCTCAATGGGGTTCAGATCAGGTGAACAAGGAGGCCATGTCATTAGATTTTCTTCTTTTATACCCTTTCTTGCCAGCCATGCTGTGGAGTACTTAGACGCGTGTGATGGAGCATTGTCCTGCATGAAAATCATGTTTTTCTTGAAGGATGCAGACTTCTTCCTGTACCACTGCTTGAAGAAGGTGTCTTCCAGAAACTGGCAGTAGGACTGGGAGTTGAGCTCGACTCCATCCTCAACCCGAAAAGGCCCCACAAGCTCATCTTTGATGATACCAGCCCAAACCAGTACTCCACCTCCACCTTGCTGGCGTCTGAGTCGGACTGGAGCTCTCTGCCCTTAACCAATCCAGCCACGGGCCCATCCATCTGGCCCATCAAGACTCACTCTCATTTCATCAGTCCATAAAACCTTAGAAAAATCAGTCTTGAGATATTTCTTGGCCCAGTCTTGACGTTTCAGCTTGTGTGTCTTGATCAATGGTGGTCGTCTTTGAGCCTTTCTTACCTTGGCCATGTCTCTGAGTATTGCACACCTTGTGCTTTTGGGCACTCCAGTGATGTTGCAAAACTGGTGGCAAGTGAGCACTCCAGTGAAATATAGCCAAACTGGTGGCAAGTGGCATCTTGGCAGCTGCACGGTTGACTTTTCTCAGTTCATGGGCAGTTATTTTGCACCTTGGTTTTTCCACACGCTTCTTGCGACCCTGTTGACTATTTTGAATGAAACGCTGGATTGTTCGATGATCACGCTTCAGAAGCTTTGCAATTTTAAGAGTGCTGCATCCCTCTGCAAGATATCTCACTATTTTTGACTTTTCTGAGCCTGTCAAGTCCTTCTTTTGACCCATTTTGCCAAAGGAAAGGAAGTTGCCTAATAATTATGCACACCTAATATAGGGTGTTGATGTCATTAGACCACACCCCTTCTCATTACAGAGATGCACATCACCTAATATGCTTAATTGGTAGTAGGCTTTCGAGCCTATACAGCTTGGAGTAAGACAACATGCATAAAGAGGATGATGTGGTCAAAATACTCATTTGCCTAATAATTCTGCACGCAGTGTATATATGTAAGAAAGCTACTGCTTCAGACTAGGCTTTGAAGAAATAAAAGTCTTTGGCTGGTAAAAACTCTCGCCTGATTGTAACCTGACTTGAAGGTGGTTTGCAGAATCCTTAAACCTGTATTTTCCAGTGCTTTTCTGACAGATGGCCTATCTGTCCTCAGGGTTTAAACTGGAAGGTGTGGATGCCCGAAGCTGTGTCCTACACCTGCTTGCAAAGGTGCCTGGGGAGCCCTTAAGTATGGCCGTGTGCTATCCTTTGACTTTAAGACAATATAAAATCCCCTTGAATACTTGCTTTAGTAGCTGGACACTGGTCACCCCGGAGGAGTGTGCTGTAGAAGTGGACTTCTCACCTCTGGGTGGAATCTTGTGGCTTTAACCCTGGGCTGTGGAGCCAACAGGAGGCCTCCCTCCAACAAGCAGCTACTTCATGGCTCTCTCTGTCTAGAAACTAACTTTACTCTGCCTAACTTGGGCCTGAGCTAAGCTATTTATACACTGTAACACTGCTCCATCTTGTGGAGAAACTAGTGTAGTGCACCCTAACTAGGCCTGTGTAAAGGATCTTACATAAAGAATCACATTGTGACATGGGAGAATAGGACATGAGATGAAATACAGCATACAGGCATAATACAAGACATTAAAACACAATAAAAACAAGTTTGCGGTGCCCACAATCACATAGTGGGAGACTGCATATATGCAATAGATCAGAGAGAAGATACAAGCGGCACTTCTGCTTTCAGCGATGCGGTGCGCGCGTCCCGGGAAGAAGATCCACAGATAATTGTATAGAAAGGACCAGCACTCGCTTTAGTAGTAGTTTCAAATGGATTTAATGGTCACATACAAGTGGTAAGTGACGCGTTTCGGCTACTGTGAGCCTTTGTCAAACATAGTGTATACAAGTTACAAGCGATTTAAATAGCCCGCGGTGGAGCCGGAAATGACATCAGGTTACCATGACAGCATTGTAAACAAAGGGCACAACAATGCAGAGATAGTGATTGAACAAGTGGATGAACAGATTGCTTGATAGGGCACCATGCTTAGCAGTGCTGCATACTGTAGAACATATTATTTTTGGGGTATAATATTACATACTAGATGCTAGATATTATAGCAAGCTAATTCAGAAGAAAAAAGAAGAAAAAGAACACAATTAATTCTCGGTGCACCATGCTTTACAGTGCCACATTTTGCTAAATCTTATATAATGATGTAAAATACTGAATGCAGCGGTGCTGCAATTATGCGTGGTAAACTTACGCCCTAATCAAGCACTAGATGACATGGATTGGAGTCAAGTTCTCTGTGGAAGAAAGAAAGAGGGAACATGTTGAAAGGGTCACTGTACATTGTGGCTTATAAAAAACTATTTAAATCATAATCACGATTTAAACCCTTTGGTTCTAGGGTTTGGAGGCGATGAATCCAAAAAGCTTCTTTTTTTTTAGCATTTTACACCTGTCTCCTCCTCTCCTGGGTAGTGATACGTGCTCTATAATCTGGAAGCGTAGCTGGAAAGTGGTATGTCAGTGTTTCTCAAAATGATATGGGATGGGAAGTAGTACATTTTTCTTTCTAATGGTAGATTTATGTTTGCAGAAACGGTCTTTCATCCACATGGAGGTCTCACCGACATACACAAGACCACAGGGACACTTCAAGAGATAGACCCCGAAATTGCTATTACAGGTAAAGAAGCCATTTATTTTAAATTTTTCCCCTGTGTATGGGTGGGTGAAGTGTTCTCCTTTGATGGCACTCGAGCAGTGTATGCATTGAAGGCATAGTTATGTCCCATTCTTAGGTGTTGAGAGGGTGGCCTGGCGCTGGGTATGTCTGTCGCTACCTACATCAGCCCTGACTAGGATGTCTCAGATGTTTTTGCACCTTTTGTAGCATATCATAGGTGGAGATTGAAATTCCGTGACATTGGGGTAAGCTCTGCTGAGAATACTCCAATGTTTGTTGAGGATAGTCCTGCATTTATTGACCCAAGGGTGGTATTTCACCACAAAGGGAACTCGTGGCTGTTTTTCACTGGTAGTGGTACTGTCTTTAGGTGGTTTTGCCTGTTGTGCATTTAATAGGTCTTGCGGATACCCTCTGTCACAAAATTTATCTAGCATTTCTTCCTGACGTGCTGTTTTCATATTGGTGTCAGACACTATCCTATTCACTCTTTGTCATTGTGAATAGGGAAGTGATTTTTTCACTGCAGGAGGATGGTTACTAGTGAAGTGCAGTAGACTGTTACGGTCAGTATTCTTGGTGTACAGATCTGTGTGTATCTGCCCCTTCTCATCCTTTATAACCCATGTGTCAAGGAAATTAATTTTAGACATATCTGAGTGCATGGTGAACTGCAGTTCCTTCCATACAGAGTTGATGTACTGCCTGAATTGTTCGAGGGTTCGAATGTCGCCCCGCCAAACGCAAAATATGTCATCAATAAATCGTCTCCAGAAAATGCAGTGGTCCTTGTATAGAGTGTCACCATATATATATTCTTTTTCGAACCATGACATATAACAATTTGCGTAAGGCGGTAGCCGAAACGCGTCACTTACCACTTGTATGTGACCATTAAATCCATTTGAAACTCCTGCATATATGCAATTGAGACTTCAGACCAGACCTCTGAATTAATTCAGACCCAAACCAGGCCATAAAATGTATTCTAACCTCTGACCAGAACCCTAAATTAATTCAGACCTCATAGCAAACCCCTAAGTTAAAGGAGCTGTCACTCCTTCACTCCTTATTCACTGAAAATGTGGCCGCTGGAGTCATCAGCTGATGTTCTCTCAACATCTCCAGAAAACAGCTGATTTTGCTGGGGCAAGCCTCGACCATCCACATCCAGCCAGGTATTTAATTTCAGATGAATGGCTGTCCCTGTAATAGAAGGGCGGCCTAAGTCTGACTGAGTCAGGGAAGCTTATACAAAGCAGCTCTCAGTTTTAGCTCTTAGAGGGGAGTCCCAAGCCCTAATACAATGTCCTGATGACAGGTTTTGTTGCTACTCCAGAAGAAGGAGAATTCCAGGCCCAAATACAACGTTGTGATGCCAGTTGTTTTTGCTAGTCAGGAAGAACGAACTGTAGCGTGTAACACCTATCAGTTGTGAGACACTAAGTAAGAGGATGGAATGCTGGCAGGTAGTGGGCCCCTGTGTTAGGTGTCGAGGTTGGGCCCCATCAAGCCTGGGAATTTAGGTTCGGGGCTATGCAGTGAACTGAATCTTTGTGAAGGAAAGCCTAAGTAAATATGACAATAATTATTGACCAATTCAAGACCTCCCCCCCCCCCCTTCCCTAACAGACACATCTTCCACTTATTTAGTACATGCATCTTCAAAAGCCATAACCTTTCTTTTCCTATTTGGTCATTTAGATAATGTCTGCGTCTTTTTTTTTTTTTTTTGATAAGTGAGACATTTTATGTCATTTTTATTATTTTTTGTTTTTTACCTGGGAAAATGTAAAAGAAAAAAATAGCCTGTTTTCATGTTATCTTAAAGGGTTTCTGTCACCATATTTAACCCTATTAACCACTAAAGGACCACAGGTTTATACCCCCCTAGTGACCAGGCCCTTTTTTACAAATCGACACTCCACAACTTTAACGGTTTATTGCTCGGTCATGCAAATTACCACCCAAATGAATTTTACCTTCTTTTCTTCTCTTTAATAGAGATTTCATTTGCTGGTATTTCATTGCTGCTGACATTTTTACTTATTTTGTTATTTATCGAAATTTACCGAAATTTTTGCAAAAAAATAAAATTTTTCACTTTCAGTTGTAAATTTTTTTTAAAAAACTACATTTCTATATAAAATTTTCTCAAAATTTATTGTTCTACATGTCTTTGATCAAAAAAAATGTTTGGGTAAAAAAAAAATGGTTTGGGTAAAAGTTATAGCGTTTACAAACTATGGTACAAAAATGTGATTTTCTGCTTTTTGAAGCAGCTCTGACTTTCTGAGCACCTGTTATGTTTCCTGAGGTTCTACAATGCCCAGATAGAAGAAAACCCCCACAAATGACCCCATTTCGGAAAGTAGACACCCTGAGGTATTAGCTGATGGGCATAGTGAGTTCATTGAACTTTTTATTTTTTGTCACAAGTTAGCGGAAAATGATGATTTTTTTTTTTTCCTTACAAAGTCTCATATTCCACTAACTTGTGACAAAAAATAAAAACTTCCATGAACTCACTATGCCCATCACGAAATACCTTGGGGTGTCTTCTTTCCAAAATGGAGTCACTTGTGGGGTAGTTATACTGCCCTGGCATTTTAGGGCCCTAATGCATGAGAAGTAGTTTGAAATCAAAATGTGTAAAAAATGCAGTGTGAAATCCTAAAGGTGCTCTTTGGAATGTGGGCCCCTTTGCCCACCTAGGCTGCAAAAAAGTGTCACACATGTGGTATCGCCGTACTCAGGAGAAGTTGGGCAATGTGTTTTGAGGTGTCTTTTTACATATACCCATGCTGGGTGAGAGAAATATCTCTCTAAAAGTCAACTTTCCCATTTTTTTTATACAAAGTGGCATTTGATATTTATCTCACCCAGCATGGCTATATGTAAAATGACACCCCAATACACATTGCTCGACTTCTCCTGAGTATGGCGATACCACATGTGTGACACTTTTTTGCAGCCTAGGTGGGCAAAGGGGCCCACATTCCAAAGAGCACCTTTAGGATTTCACAGGGCATTTTTTACACATTTTGATTTCAAACTACTTCTCGCGCATTAGGGCCTCTAAAATGCCAGGGCAGTATAAATACCCCACAAGTGACCCCATTTTGGAAAGAAGACACCTTAATCCAGCTTGGTGTAACTTCTTAATCCCTTCATCTGGGGTATGAACTGTATAGGAGCGAGAGTTCAGTTGAAAAGACAGGGTTAAGGGGAACCCCTATCTGTAGCGCACTTGTGCTTGTTGTAACACCTGTGTCACAGGCTTTATCTCTCTGCGCTTCCGAAGCGTTGTGGGCGCTAAGTCTGCATAAAGGTGCACCGCGGGTGGGAGATCAGGCAGGGCCGCCATATTTCTTGCGGCATTTAGTATCATGTCTCTCACCTCAGGGTGATGAAATTTCAGAACCACATCTCTAGGGTGTCCGGGATGTGTGGTTTCCCCAGGGCCCTATGTATTCTGTCCATCCGCAACTGACTCGGTTGGGCCTGGGGCAGCAAAGTGGCAAACAGTGAGCCCATAGTGTTTGGGAGGTCCTGGAAGGACTCAGGTAGGCCCCGGATCCGCAGGTATCCTCTCCTGGACCTGTTCTCCAAATCCTCAATCTTCGATTCGAGGGCTTGTAATTGGGGAGAGTGCGCATCAATGTCCTCCCTGTCGGCGCCTATGGCATCAGATAGTTCGTCCGCTTTGGACTCCAGGGTCCGAGACCCTATTCCCCAAATCATTTATCTGGCGGGAGAATGTTAGCATATAGATCTGCCTGACCTGCTTGTGAGGATGCCGCATCCGCGCGGGGTTCACTTTCAGTAGAGGAGGCTGAGCTTGCTGGGGATACCTCCTTATCCGCCATGATGGAGTGCCTCCGGAAGATCTCCGATATGGTCTGTAAAGCAACCGGTGTGTCCTGGGATTTTAGCTCCCCTCTTGCCTCGGGCAGACTTCTGCGACCCCTGCATGAGTGCTCATGTAGGGAAATTGCCAGCGGTCGAGTGGAGCTCACAGAGCCATGTCTTCCCTGTAAGCCGCGTGCATGCGCCGTTCATTTACAAACATTTTAAATAGAATTTGCAACTTTTGTATATCAGTTTTCTGGTGTATGGGAATGATAAATCTCTCCTGTGCTCTGAACTACCAAAAGCAGTGGATATAATAATTTATCATCGCCTCTCCTGACCTTGGTGTTATTATGGCTGCTGTTGTTTGTGTGACCAGTGACAGTGACCAGTAAAATAGGGGAACATTGACAGTAAGTTAGAGCAGCATCCAGAAAGATAGGGGAGATAGTAACCAGTAAGATAGGACCGAGACCAGTAAGATAGGATGAATAATAACCAGTAAGATAGGGTATGACCAGTAGACAGGACAGTGGAAATGTCAGATTATAATACCACTGATACATAAGATAATGGGTGATAAGATAATCAATAATGGGTAAGTTTGTGCAGTGATATTGTTCTTTGATAAACCCCTGTAGGTATCCTTAATTTTCCCTGTAAGTTGTGAAAATCACCCACAATAATATCATCCATAACCCAATTGTAGTATCAAAACCGGATTTTACTGATTCATGACCATACCCAAAAACAGGACATTGAGATAACCCATAATTTCCCAACATATCTTCTTTGGTGTTCTATATCATCAATCTCAGTGAATTGAAGATAGGACAGTTAGCAGTAAAATAGGGCGGCTAGAAACCAGTAAGTTAGGACAGTGACCAGTAATATATGTAAGTGAATTATAAGATAAGGCAGTCATGTGTAAATAGGGTGGGAAGTGACCAGTAAGGTAATGGGGGCAGTGAATAGATGAACCAAAGGCACTTTCCAAATAGTCTGAAAGCTGGAACCTTATTGGCTGCTATGAACAAGCTCCACTCGTCTTATGCAGTGGTTTAGATGAACCTCTTCTTACAGATAAATCATGCCATACAGTTCCCTGGTACAGTAATGTCTGACTGAGAACTTACCATGATCTAAAGAGGGGTCGCAGACTTCACTACAGACACACGGATGCTTCTCTCTTGCAGACAGAGGGGGTGATGCAGCAAAGCTGGGAGAGATCTTCCTCCTCCTGCAGCCGGTAACCAGGAATGACAGTTCGTAACAGCAATTATCATTCATGTTTCTGAGGGGAAGTGCTGATTGGTTGATCAGATTCTAATCCACCAATCAGCAGCTCTCTGTTCTCTACAGCCTGGGACTGGAGGAGCACACAACAGCCCGAGCCCTGAGTGCAGTACAACTGATGTGTGCGACTGCGAGGTGGACTGCATGTTCTTGATTAAAGGACCAATTATTACCCCCATAGCAAAGTGTTGGTAGGGTTGATGCAAATTAAATTTCCCATTAGTGTCCATACTTTTACTCTTTTTCCCCTGAAATATTTCATTTTTTTTTGCTTATAGCAGGGTACATACTGTTAAAGAATTTTTTTTTTCTTTAATTTCACAATGCCA
>NC_053389.1:262556653-262617156 GCF_905171765.1 Bufo bufo | reverse complement strand
CATGCACACAAACGTATTTTGTTTCCATGTCTGTTCCGTTTTTTTTTTGCGGATAGGATGCGGATCCATTCATTTCAAGGGGTCCGCAAAAAATGCGGACAGCACGCCGTGTGCTGTACACATCAGTATGTCTGTTCCGTAGCCCTGCAAAAAAAATAGAACATGTCCTATTGTCTGTTTTAGGCATTGTTACAATGGAATGGATGGCATACGGATGTCATTCGTTTTTATTTTTTTCGGATCCGCAATTTGCGGACCGCAAAACACAGACGATCGTGTACATGTAGCCTTAAAGCGTTGAATGTGAAATATCTTAACTGTGCCTGGTTCAGTGTTTCTGTTTCTTCAGCAGTAAAATGCCATCCTGGGCGCCCGCCGTTGGTCTCACTCTTCTGCCTCATGTGGGTGGAATACTTGGAGGACTCATTACCCGTAAGGAAGTCAAAACATGGTACACCACCCTGGTAAAACCATCATGGCGCCCACCTAATTGGATGTTTGCTCCAGTGTGGACCACCTTATATACTTCCATGGGGTATGTAACATAAAGAGGACATACATGAGAATTTAAAGGGATTTACATTCCGCCTCTGCAGCTTTGCCCTCCCCTGTACTTTACACTGCAGCCAGGACCGTTAGGCCTCTTTCACACGGGCATTGCGGGTGCGTTACGGGAACACCCGCGATTTTATCGCGCGAGTGCAAAACATTGTAATGCGTTTTGCACTCGCGTGAGAAAAATCACGCATGTTTGGTACCCAAACCCGAACTTCTTCACAGAAGTTCGGGCTTGGGATCGGTGTTCTGTAGATTGTATTATTTCCCCTTATAACATGGTTATAAGGGAAAATAATAGCATTCTGAATACAGAATGCGTAGTACAATAGCGCTGGAGGGGTTAAAAAATAATTTAAAAAAAATTTAACTCACCAGCTTAGTCCACTTGATCGCGATGCCGGCATCTCCTTCTGTCTCCTTTGCTGAACAGGACCTGTGGTGAGCATTCATTACAGGTAAAGGACCTGTGGCGACGTCACTCCGGTCATCACATGATCCATCACCATGGTAAAAGATCATGTGATGACCGGAGTGACGTCACCACAGGTCCTTTACCTGTAATGAATGCTCACCACAGGTCCTTGTTCAGCCAAGGAGACAGAAGGAGATGCCGGAATCGCGATCAAGTGGACTAAGGTGAGTTAAATTATTATTTAACATTTTTTTCTAACCCCTCCAGCGCTATTTTTACTATGCATTCCTGTATTCAGAATGCTATTATTTTCCCTATAACCAGGTTATAAGGGAAATAATAATGATCGGGTCTTCATCCCGATCATCTCCTAGCAACCGTGCGTGAAAATTGCACCGCATCCGCACTTGCCTTGTGGATGCCTGCGATTTTCACGCAACCCTATTCACTTCTATGGGGCCTGCGTTGCGTGGAAAAACGCACAATATAGAGCATGCCTGCGATTTTCACGCAATGCACAAGTGATGCGTGAAAATCACTGCTCATGTAACAGCCCTATAGAAATGAATGGGTCGGTATTCAGTGCGAGTGCAATGCGTTCAACTCGCGCATCGCATCCGCGTGGAATACTCGCCCGTGTGAAAGGGGCCTTATAGGCCAGGTAATGCTCCTCTGAAATTCTGGGAACAGGGTATGCAAATGACCTCTTAACAAACTCTGCCTCTAATGACTTATAGGATAGCTGCCTTACATCTGGTAGCTTAGAGGCAGAGCTTGCGTTACATACATACATTTCGCAGACATATATACTGTACAATCACTTGTGCGTGCTCACACATACAGATTATGACCAGGGAAATGACAAATATGAAAGAAAAGCAAGAAAAAAATGCACTTATTACAGTGCACCCCCTAAATTCTGCCGCCCTAGGCACCTACCCACCTACAGTTCTACAGTTCTGCTGATACTATATACTAATATGTTAAATCATATTAAAGAATGGTGAGAAAACAAAGATTTTATTTATTTTTTTAAGTCCGTTGATCTGGAGTAAAACTAATTAGCACCGCTAACCAATACTAATTTCCCACCAACTTTTTAAAAAGTGGAGAGAGTGGTGTAAACTGCCAAAAATGGCAAAAATGGTGTGTGCCCCCTTTTTTTTTTAAAATTTTTTACAACAAATATCTTTCACAAATAGCAAGTTACCCCAGCTTGTCTTTGCCCTTATCAGCTAGTGACAGCACAGCTTTTCATTTCATTTTCTGCTCTTGATAAATGAAAGCTGTGCTGTGATTGGCCGCTATGGGCAACAAACTGTTCAAAACTGACCACTGCATCTGGCGTTATCGCCAATCACAGACATTAGCTCCAGGTGTCTGCTGTGAAAAAGCAGAGCTGGCGCCATCTTTAATTGCCCGGCATGCGCACATCTATACATGTGCAGTGCATGTCAAGGGGCTCGGCATCACACAGTATCTATTACATGGCTTGTCTGTGTCCTTCATGGACAGGAGGGGTCCTCCAGAGTAAAAAGGGCCATTCTGAACAGAAGACCCCCTTTATTAACTCCATTTCCCAACAGGGTATATAAAAATAGGTTTTGTAAACTGGACAAACCTCTAAAAGTATTGATTTTTCTTTTTTCTTTTCTTTTGTTTTTAAGCTATGGATCATACCTGATCTATAAAGAATTGGGTGGATTCACAGAGGATGCTGTGGTTCCATTAGGACTTTATGCAGGACAACTGGCACTTAACTGGGCTTGGACTCCCATTTTCTTTGGCGCTCATAAAATTGGTTGGGTAAGTGATACTATTGTATAAATTTATCTTGCTTCTATAGCGCCAACATATCCCACAGCTCTTTACAGACATTATCATCACTCTGTCCCCAGTGGAGCTCACAGTCTAGATTCCCTAGCAGTTTGTCTTTGGAGTGTGGGAGGAAACTGGAATACCTGGAGGAAACCCACCAAACACAGGGATAACATACAAACTCCATACAGATATTGCCCAATTCAAACCTAGGACCCCGACCCCAGCACTTCAAGGCACCAGTGCTAACCACTGAGCCACTGTACTGCCCAAATTCTCATCTTGATATTTGGTTAGTAGAGGGCGCTAAAGTGGTTGTCCTTGATCAGAATGAAGAATCACTGGGTATTACAGTTCACCTTACTGTATACTCTTTTATTATTGAGTTCAATGTAGAAACAGTATGCCATAAGCTCCTAAACTCCCTCTAGTGGTGGCTGAAAGGAGCCAGAATGTTATGCTTTAAATCTGTGTCTATAGGGGATTTAGGTCTCTGTATCAGCGCTATCACTGCAATAAAGATAGATGACACTTTTTAAAGCGATACTGCAGTCCAAACCTAAAATGAGACTATACATGACACATGTATAGTCAACATTCTTGGTGCCCTCTGTTCTGGTGCTCTGTCAAATTCCTTTGAAGATGGCCACCATATCTCAGAGTTTCCTGTAGAAACATCTAAGACACGGAGCCTTCGGATGGAGAAAGTACCAATGGTGCTGATCCCTCCGAGGGGAGTGGAGGAGGAAGGGTGTGTCTTATACTTTCCTACAGTGCTCTTTATGGGGAAGTCTGAGATGGTGGCTATCTTGAAGGAGGAGAAGAATGGAGGTAGCATGGGATGAATGGAGAGTACCAGGCATGTTGTTGATACACATAGTCAAGTTATTTCGCCCCTTAAAAAACGACCCAGAGGTTCACTTTTCAGGAGTTAGACACAATGATATTACAACACAATGATAATAACATGGGTAGTCTTTCGAGGTCTTTGAATTTAAGATTTGTTTGATCATAATGTATCAACATAAGCACAGATAAACTGGGCAGTGGTAAGAGAATGGGACACTTCTATGTTTTGGTGGAATCCCCCTTTAATTTTGTTTCTCTTCTGTACAGGGCTTTGTTGAACTAGTCTTCCTCACTGGTACGGTTGTCCTTACAACTGCATCCTGGTATCCTATCAGCAAGACGGCCGCTTACCTAATGTTTCCTTACATTGCCTGGTTGTCACTAGCCTCTACCCTAAACTACGTCATCTGGAGGGACAATAAGGACAAAACTGAATGAGGAGAATTCGGGCATCATGGATGGATTCCTACAAGATAGAGAAAAGTTTTTTTTTTTATTCAGAAATTTTACTTTTTTCAGACTTGTCTATTGCCACACAGCAGCAGAACACTAAGAATGAGACAATACCTGGGCATGATGCCAGACAATTACCTATAGTGCCTTAATCATGTGCCCAGTGCTAAATGGCAAATAAAAGACTCAGAAAATAATGTCCTCCTGCCTTTATCTGATTTATTTATTTTTTCTTGAAGAAATGAAGTGTCTTGGTATGTAGCCATGTTACATCACATAAGTGTGTTGTGTAAGCGGTGCAGTGGTTTCATCTTACCTTCCTGTTCTGCATTGTATGGAGGGGGCAGGGAGTCTGAGCAACTGAATGCGGTTTACTTTAAGGGTACGACCACCACTAGCCGGTCATGGGGCCATTCAGGGCATGGCCAATTAGCCCACAGCTGCCTCTTATTTAACTAATGAAGACCGCATTGTAAGCGGCTACTTTCAATACCACGCGTCACTAGCACAATTGCCCGCCCACCCGTCACTTAGTCACCTGCCCCCACCATTCTTTTCCTGCACTGCCAAATCTATTTACATGTAGTAACCCTGCACTTCCGATCTATATATATATATATATATATATATATATATATATAGACTGTCACTGTGTGGTTACTACAAATACTTAGGTTGGTAGTGCAGGGTTACCTGTACACACATATACAGTGGGATGCGAAAGTTTGGGGCAACCATGTAATCGTCTTGATTTTCCTGTATAAATCGTTGGTTGTTACGATAAAAAATGTCAGTTAAATATATCTATAGGAGACAGTGATATTTGAGAAGTGAAATTAAGTTTATTGGATTTTCAGAAAGTGTGCTATAATTGTTTAAACAAAATTAGGCAGGTGCGATAAATTGGGCACTGTTGTCATTAGTTGATTCCAAAACCTTTAGAACTAATTATTAGAACTCAAATTGGCTTGGTAAGCTCAGTGACCCCCCCTGACCCTACATACACAGGTGAATCCAATCGTGAGAAAAGTATTAAAGCGGGTCAATTGTAGTTCCCTCCTCTTTTAACCACCTCAGCTCCCCTAGCTTAAACACCCTCTAATGACCAAGGCCACTTTTTACACCTTCTGCACTACACTACTTTCACGGTTTATTGCTCGGTCATGCAACTTACCACCCAAATGAATTTTACCTCCTTTTCTTCTCACTAATAGAGCTTTCATTTGGTGTATTTCAATTGCTGCTGACATTTTTTACTTTTTTTATTAATCAAAATTACCGATATAGCGTTTACAACTATGGTACAAAAATGTTAATTATTATTTTTTTTGCCACAAGTTAGCTGAAATTTTTTTATTTTTTTTCTCACAAAGTCTCCCTTTCCGCTAACTTGGGACAAAAATTTCAATCTTTCATGGACTCAATATGCCCCTCAGCGAATACCTTGGGGTGTCTTCTTTCCAAAATGGGGTCATTTGTGGGGTGTTTGCACTGCCCTGGCATTTGAGGGTCTCCACAATCATTACATGTATGGCCAGCATTAGGAGTTTCTGCTATTCTCCTTATATTGAGCATACGGGTAATGATATATATTTTTTTTCCGTTCAGCCTCTGGGCTGAAAGAAAAAATTGAACGGCACAGATTTCTTCATTCGCATCGATCAATGTGGATGAAAAAATCTCTGCCAAAAAAAAAGGAGGGGGAAAGGCCGTCTGCCAGGACATAGGAGCTCCGCCCAACATCCATACCCACTTAGCCCGTATGCCCTGGCAAACCCGATTTCTCCATTCACATCAATCGATGTGGATGAATAAATCATTGCCGGGATTTATTTATTTTTTTATATACAAAGTATTTGCCAAAGTATATGAACACCGCCGCCTCTCAGCTCATATGCTTCGGCAAACGTATCTTTTATTGCAGAGGAGAAATCTCGTCTTGCAGCGCCGCATACACCGACTTTTGTGTAATCTGACAGCAGCGCAATGCTTCTGTCAGAATGCACATCAGTGCTGCAGCTAGTCGATCGGTTGGTCCACCTGGAAGGTAAAAAAAACCCAAAACAAAAAAGAAAAACCAGGACCGCAACGCAATAAATGTACACTGCTCAAAAAAATAATGGGAACACTTAATCAACACAATGTAACTCCAAGTCAATCACACTTCTGTGATATCAAACCTGGTCCATTAGGAAGCAACACTTGAGTGACAATCAATTTCACATGCGTTGTGCAAATGGGATAGACAACAGGTGGAAATTTAGGGGCCTATTAGCAAGACACCCCCAATAAAGGAGTGGGTTCTGCAGGTGGTGACCTCGAGACCACTTCTCAGTTCCTATTGCTTCCTGGCTGATGTTTTGGTCACTTTTGAATGCTGGCGGTGCTTTCACTCTAGTGGTAGCATGAGACAGAGTCTAAAACCCACACAAGTGGCTCAGGTAGTGGCAGCTTATCCAGGATGGCACATCAATGCGAGCTGTGGCAAGAGAAGGTTTGCTGTGTCTGTCAGCGTAGTGTCCAGAGCATGGAGGCGCTTCCAAGGAGACAGGCCAGTACATCAGGAGACGTGGAGGAGGTGCCGTAGGAGGGCAACAACCCAGCAGCAGGACCGCCTACCTCCGCCTTTGTGCAAGGAGGAACAGAGGAGCACTGCCAGAGCCCTGCAAAATGACCTCCAGCAGGCCACAAATGTGCATGTGTCTGCTCAAACGGTCAGAAACAGACTCCATGAGGGTGATATGAGGGCCCGACGTCCACAGGTGGGGGGTTGTGGCTTACAGCCCAACACCATGCAGGACGTTTGGCATTTGCCAGAGAACACCAAGATTGGCAAATTCGCCACTGGCGCCCTGTGCTCTTCACAGATGAAAGCAGGTTCACACTGAGCACATGTGACAGAGTCTTGAGACACCGTGGAGAACGTTCTGCTGCCTGCAACATCCTCCAGCATGACCGGTTTGGCATTGGGTCAGCAATGGTGTGGGGTGGCATTTCTTTGGAGGGCCGCACAGCCCTCCATGTGCTTGCCAGAGGTAGCCTGACTGCCATTAGGTACCGAGATGAGATCCTCAGACCCCTTGTGAGACCATATGCTGGTGCGGTTGGCCCTGGGTTCCTCCTAATGCAAGACAATGCTAGACCTCATGTGGCTGGAGTGTGTCAGCAGTTCCTGCAAGACGAAGGCATTGATGCTATGGACTGGCCCGCCCGTTCCCCAGACCTGAATCCAATTGAGCACATCTGGGACATCATGTCTCGCTCTATCCACCAACGTCACGTTGCACCACAGATTGTCCAGGAGTTGGCAGATGCTTTAGTCCAGGTCTGGGAGGAGATCCCTCAGGAGACTGTCCGCCACCTCATCAGGAGCATGCACAGGCCTTGTAGGGAGGTCATACAGGCACGTGGAGGCCACACACACTACTGAGCCTCATTTTGACTTGTTTTAAGGACATTACATCAAAGTTGGATCAGCCTGTAGTGTGTTTTTCCACTTTAATTTTGAGTGTGACTCCAAATCCAGACCTCCATGGGTTGAAAAATTTGATTTCCATTTTTTTTATTTTTGTGTGAATATGTTGTCAGCACATTCAACTATGTAAAGAACAAAGTATTTCAGAAGAATATTTAATTAATTCAGATCTAGGATGTGTTATTTTTGTGTTCCCTTTATTTTTTTGAGCAGTGTATTAACTTTATAATAACATTTGAACGGAACATATAAACTTTATTTAACTTTTTTAACACAACTTTAACTTTTTTGCTTACCGGTGTTTTTTTTTTTTACCTTTTATAGGACAAACCTCTCCTTCCCCATGGGACAATGTGCAAAGCGCAAATCGCCCAAAGATGTGGCGAAGTACATTATGCACTTTATCCCAGGTGAAAGGAGAGGTTTGCAGCAGCTGTGAGTGAAAGGGCCCTAATAGCCCTGTGTGCCTGTCCTGTGAGATGCAATCCCTATGCTAAGTGTACCTGTGTGTGGTACTTCCGGAAACACTCCCCTAAGCATAGGGCAGGGTGGTCAGGACAGAAATAGCGGGTGTCACGACTTATTCCACTCCTGCTACAGACACGGCATCTTTTTCGGGGTGACGGTTGGGTTGAGGTACCAGCAACGACATTGTGGAAATGTCGCTCGTGTAGACGGCTCACTACACTGGTGGTTGTGGCCACGGAACCTCCTGGATACAGGAGGTTCGCGATGATCTCTTCCTGAAATTTGAGGAAGGATCGTGTTCTTCCAGCCTTACTGTAGAGAACAAAACTATTGTACATCGCCAATTGAATCAAATATACAGACACCTTCTTATACCAGCGTCTGGTGCGTCGGGAAACTAAATGGGGAGCCAACATCTGGTCATTGAAGTCCACCCCTCCCATGAGCGAATTATAGTCGTGGACTGAGAGGGGCTTTTCAATGACACTGGTTGCCCGTTCAATTTGTATTGTCGTGTCTGCGTGAATGGAGGAGAGCATGTAAACGTCACGCTTGTCTCTCCATTTCACCGCAAGCAGTTCTTGGTTACACAAGGCAGCCCTCTCCCCCTTGCAAGACGGGTGGTAACGAGCCATTGGGGGAAGCCCCGGCGACTAGGTCGCACAGTGCCACAGCAGCCAATCTGTTCTAGGAACAAATGCCTGAAGAGGGGCACACTTGTGTAAAAATTGTCCACATAAAGATGGTACCCCTTGCCAAATAAGGGTGACACCAAGTCCCAGACTGTCTTCCCACTGCTCCCCAGGTAGTCAGGGCAACCGACCGGCTCCAGGGTCTGATCTTTACCCTCATAGATCCGAAATTTGTGGGTATAGCCTGTGGCCCTTTCACAGAGCTTATACAATTTGTCCCCATACCAGGCGCGCTTGCTTGGGATGTATTGTTTGAAGCCAAGGCGCCCGGTAAAATGTACAAGGGACTCGTCTATGCAGATGTTTTGCTCAGGGGTATACAAATCTGCAAATTTGTTGTTGAAGTGGTCTATGAGGGGCCAAATTTTGTGGAGCCGGTCAAAAGCTGGGTGGCCTCTGGGACGGGAGGTGTTGTCACTAAAGTGCAGGAAACGCAGGATAGCCCAGAAATTTTTTTAATTCTGAAACTTGTACTAGTTTCCACCGGAAAGGCTGGGCATAATAGCTTTCCGGTTTGGCGGCTATAAATTGAGTGGCATACCGATTTGTTTCTGCCACGACTAAGTCCAAGAGCTCCGCAGTCAAGAACAGCTCAAAAAATCCCAGTGCCGAACCGATCTGAGCTGTCTCAACCCGAACTCCAGACTGGGCGGTGAAAGGGGGAACTAATGGTGCGGCTGAAGTTAGGGACTGCCAATCAGGGTTTGCCAGCACCTCAGGGACTCTAGGGGCTCTACAGGCCTGTCTGTGCGGTGGCTGCAACGGGGTAACTATTGCACGTGCCACCGTACCAGCTTCAACTGCCCTTCTGGTGCTCGCCACTTCACCATGTTGTACGGCAGTGCTGGTACTAGGTCCAGGGAGGGCTGCGCTGCTGGTGTATGCCTCACCACGTAATCTGACAGCGCCAGCCCCACTCTGCTGCCCTTGAAGCGGATCCTGCGCAACCTTTGGTCTAGCAACAAGGGGCCAGGTTCGCCTGGTGCTATCAGGGACCTCAACCTCCTCGTCCGAACTTTGGGTCAGACTGCCACTGCTTTCTACAGGTTCATATTCTGACCCGCTAGATTCGTCAGATGAGGGTTCCCATTCCTCATCCGACTGGGTCAGAAGCCTGTAGGCCTCTTCAGAAGAATACCCCCTGTTTGACATTTGGACTACTAAATTTAGGGGTATTCCCTGAGACTACCCAAGAAAAAAAGCAAGCCTGTCTTACAAATGGGAGGCTAGCGAAGTACCGGAGGCCGCTGCGATTGATAAAAAATATCAAAACTGATTTTTTTTTATCGCCGCAGCGCTTGTAAAGTGATTGTGCAGTGATCAAAAAATATATATTTTTTTTGTCACTGCGGCGGGGCGGGCGTGGGCGACCGATCAGGCCTGATCGGGCAAACACTGCGTTTTGGGTGGAGGGCGAACTAAGGTGACACTAATACTATTATAGATCTGACTGTGATCAGTTTTGATCACTTACAGATACTATAAAAGTACAAATGCTGATTAGCGTATCGCTAATCAGCAAATAAGTGACTGCGGTGCGGTGGGCTGGGCGCTAAACGATCGCTAACTACCTAACCAAGGGGCCTAAACTATCCTAAACCTAACAGTCAATACTAGTGGGAAAAAAAAGTGACAGTTTACACTGATCACTTTTTTCCCTTTCACTAGTGATTGACAGGGGTGATCAAGGGGTTAATTGGGGTGATGGGGGGTGATCTGGGGCTAAGTGAAGTGTTTGGTTGTTGTACTCACTGTGATGTGTGCTCCTCTGCTGTGACCAACGACCGAAAAAAGGACCAGCAGAGGAGCAGAGAAGCCATTTAAACACCTTATATTTATAAATATAAGGTGTTAGATGGCTTGTGATTTGATTTTTTTTTAAATCATCAGCCTGCCAGCGACGATCATTGGCTGGCAGGTTGATGACGAATACTCCCTCTAACTTTTGCCGGCCCCACCGGCTGCTTTGAGCGAAATCTCGCGTTTTGCGAGATGGACGCGTATATGCGTGACTCTGCCCTGCAACTGCCGCCTCGGAACGCGATCCTGCGTTAGGCGGTCCGGAGGCGGTTAATTTTCTCTGAAGAGTAGCCCACCAGGGGGGTCTCAAAACAACTCTCAAATGACCTGAAGACAAAGATTGTTCACCATCATGGTTTAGGGGAAGGATACAGAAAGCTGTCTCAGAGATTTCAGCTGTCTGTTTCCACAGTTAGGAACATATTGAGGAAATGGAAGACCACAGGCTCAGTTCAAGTTAAGGCTCGAAGTGGCAGACCAAGAAAAATCTCGGATAGACAGAAGCAGTGGTGTCGCCAGGGGGGGGCCAGAGGGGGCCACGGCCCCCCCCCCCTACATCATGCTGTGCCCCCCCATGTGCCCCCCCAACTAAAAATGCCCCCCCCCCCCAAGTGAGCCGCTGCCGCCGGGCACAGGGAGATGAGCGCTTCCATTGCGCGCATCTCCTTAGTAATCTGCCTGTGCCAGCGGAGGTGCAGGGGAGGGAGAGGCGTGTCCCTTCCCCTTCCTCTGATAGGCTGCAGGCACTAGGCCGGCAGCCTATCAGAGGCCGGCGCAGGCGGGGCGATGACGTCATCGCGCCGCCTGAGCCTTACAGCGCGGGACACAGGAAGAGTCTGCATCGCATCGCTGACACTGAGGTAAGTATAATAAGTGTTTTTTTTTTTGTTTTTTTTTTACAATAGTGTTACTGGCACAATGGGGGGGGCTTATTACAATGAGGGGGGCTTATTACTAGCACGTAATGGGGGGGGCTTATTACTGGCACGTAATGGGGGGCTTATTACTGGCACGTAATGGGGGGGCTTATTACTGTCACGTAATGGGGGCTTATTACTGGCACGTAATGGGGGGCTTATTACTGGCACGTAATGGGGGGGGCTTATTACTGGCACATTGGGGGGCTTATTACTGGCACGTAATGGGGGGGGCTTATTACTGGCACATGATGGGGGGCTTATTACTGGCACATTGGGGGGCTTATTACTGGCACGTGATGGGGGGCTTATTACTGGCACGTGATGGGGGGCTTATTACTGGCACGTGATGGGGGGCTTATTACTGGCACGTGATGGGGGGCTTATTACTGGCACGTGATGGGGGGGCTTATTACTGGCACGTGATGGGGCTTATTACTGGCACGTGATGGGGGCTCTTGTTACTGGCACGTAATGGGGGCTTATTACTGGCACGTAATGGGGGGGCTTATTACTAGCACGTAATGGGGGGGCTTATTACTGGCACGTAATGGGGGGCTTATTACTAGCACGTAATGGGGGGCTTATTACTGGCACGTAATGGGGGGCTTATTACTGGCACGTGATGGGGGGCTTATTACTGGCACATTGGGGGGCTCTTGTTACTGGCAGTGGCACGTTATTGAGGGCACTTATTACTGGCACATTATTGGTGGGCACTATAGGGGGCATCTACTGAGGCCACAAAGAAGGGGTGTTTTATATGGGGGGCTCTGTACAGTAGAATTTTATACTGGGACACATTATGGTGGGTACTATGGAGAAGGGGAGACAGGAGTACTATGGAGTCATCTACGGGGGCACTAAGAAGGGGTATTTTATACTTGCAAATTATGGGGGACACTGAGGGCATCTACTGGGGCACGATATATGGGGCATTTTATACTGGTACATTATGGGGGGCACTAGCAGGAAGGGGGAGAGGAGCACTATGGAGGCATTTACTGGGGCACTATATAGGGGTATTTTATACTGGCACATTATGGGGGACATTAGCTCAACTGGGGGCATAAGGGGGTATGTTTTGCACATTATAAAGAGAATTATTTCTACTGGGGGGCATTATGGTGGGTTTTATTACTCCCCCATGGTATGACCCCCTAGTAGCAGCACCAGCCTCTCCCTGCTCTGCTATCCCTCTTCCCCCTTCTCCAAATCCTTATTATGAAATCTTTCTCATTAGGATAAAACACAACATCAGCTCCGCCGAGCCCCCGACCAAGTGTTGAAGTGACGTCCGAGATCCCCAAGGGCCAAGCCAAGTAACTGTAAGTGTTCATGTGAAATATGTTTATTTTATATATGTACACTCCTGTGAGAGGCGGGGAGGGAGATCTGTGGATGACACTGTTATAGGGAGGGAGATCTGTGGATGACACTGTTATAGGGAGGGAGATCTGTGGATGACACTGTTATAGGGAGGGAGATCTGTGGATGACACTGTTATAGGGAGGGAGATCTGTGGATGACACTGTTATAGGGAGGGAGATCTGTGGAAGACACTGTTATGGAGGGGGAAATGGGGATGACACATATAGCATAAGATGCTATATACGGTATGTGGCATCCACAGATCCCCCCCATAGCAGTGTCATCCACAGATCCCCCTCTCTATAAAAGTGCCATCCACAGACAGCTGGACTTTTCTTCCTTGTTGCGGTTTTAGGCCTCTTTCACACTTGCGTTGTTGGGATCCGGCGTGCACTTCCATTGCCGGAGGTGCCCGCCGGATCCGGAAAAACGCAAGTGTACTGAAAGCATTTGAAGACGGAGCCGTCTTCAAAATGCTTTCAGTGTTACTATGGCACCCAGGACGCTATTGAAGTCCTGGTTGCCATAGTAGGAGCGGGGGAGCGGTATACTTACAGTCCCGTGCGGCTCCCGTGGCGCTCCAGAATGACGTCAGAGTGCCCCATGCGCATGGATGACGTGATCCATGTGATCACGTGATCCATGCGCTTGGGGCGCCCTGACGTCACTCTGGAGCGCCCGGGGAGCCGCATGGACGGTAAGTATGCTGCTCCCCCGCTCCCCACTACACTTTACCATGGCTGCCAGGACTTTAGCGTCCTGGAAGCCATGGTAACCACTCTGAAAAAGCTAAATGTCGGGTCCGGCAATGCGCCGAAACGACGTTTAGCTTAAGGCCGGATCCGGATCAATGCCTTTCAATGGCATTAATCCCGGATCCGGCCTTGCGGCAAGTCTTCAGGATTTTTGGCCAGAGCAAAAAGCGCAGCATGCTGCGGTATTTTCTCCGGCCAAAAAACGTTCCGTTCCGGAACTGAAGACATCCTGATGCATCCTGAACGGATTTCTCTCCATTCAGAATGCATTAGGATAAAACTGATCAGGATTTCTTCCGGCATAGAGCCCCAACGACGGAACTCTATGCCGGAAGAAAAGAACGCAGGTGTGAAAGAGCCCTTAGGTATTGGGTAAAGTATTGTAGCATTTCTAAGCGTACTTGTGTAAATGTATCATTGTTATAGCTGCCCCCCCTACTTTTGTCCTGGCCCCCAGTGTGCCCCCCCAAAATTTGAAAGCTAGAGACGCCACTGGACAGAAGCGACGAATGGTGAGAACAGTCAGAGTCAACCCACAGACCAGCACCAAATACCTACAACATCATCTTGCTGCAGATGGAGTCTGTGCATCGTTCAACCATTCGGCGCACTTTACACACGGAGATGCTGTATGCGAGAGTGATGCAGAGGAAGCCTTTTCTCCGCCCACAGCACAAAAAGTGCCGCTTGAGGTGGGCTAAAGCACATTTGGACAAGCCAGCTTCATTTTGGAATAAGGTGCTGTGGACTGATGAAACTAAAATTGAGTTATTTGGCCATAACAAGGGGCGTTATGCATGGAAGAAAAAGAACACAGCATTCCAAGAAAAACACCTGCTACCTACAGTAAAATATGGTGGTGGTTCCATCATGCTGTGGGCTGTGTGGCCAGTGCAGGGACTGGGAATCTTGTCAAAGTTGAGGGACGCATGCAGTGGCGGATTACAATAGGGACGTTCGGGTCGTCAGCCCCGGGCCCAGCACCGACCTGAACGCCCACATACTGGGGCGGGGCACGGGAGCGCATAGCTCCCTGTCCCGTCACCTATAACCGCCATAGGCTTCAGGCCTAGTAGGCCTGAGGCCTATGCGGTAGTGAAATCCCGGCGCAGGCGTGCGTGATGACGTCATCACGCGCCTGTGCCGGGACACAGCACATTGACGTGTGCACGCCTGCCTCATCCCGCCTTCGTCTGCGATCAAGTGCCTGGCCCTGGACGGTGAGTATTTAGCTTTTAATTTTTTTTTCCAATTTTTCTTTTTTTATTTCATGTGCCTACTTTGGGGGACATGTGGGGGACGACACACAGAGGAGGACATATTAGGGAAGGGACCTCGAGTACATGGGAGGGGGAATGTGAGGGCTGTGTGGGGCTAAATTATTATGGGAGGGACTACTATGTGGGGGCAAATTATTATGGGAGCCGGACTACTATGTGGGGGCAAATTACTATATGGGGCAGTGTGGGGGCAAATTACTATATGGGGCTGTGTGGGGCCAAATTATTATGGGAGGGACTACTATGTGGGGGAAACTATTGTGTGGGGACAGTGTGGGGGGAAATTGCTATGTGGGGGCAGTGTGGGGTTATTTCTATGTGGGGCAGTGTGGGGGACTTGCTATGTGGGGACAAATTACTATGTGGCGGAAACTATTGTGTGGGGGCAGTGTGGGGTCATTTCTATGTGGGGGCAGTGTGGTGTAAATTACTATGTGGGGGCAAATTACTATGTAGGGGCAAATTACTATGTGGGGGCAGTGTGGGGGAAACTATTGTGTGGGGGTAATTTCTATGTGGGGGCAGTGTGGTGGAAATTACTATGTGGGGGCAGTGTGGGGGCAAATTACTATGTGGGGGAAATTACTATGTAGGGGCAGTGTGGGGCAAATTACTATGTAGGGAAATTACTGTGTGGGGACAAATTACTATATGGGGGCAGTTTGGGGGAAATTACTGTGTGGGGGCAAATTACTATGGGGGAATTACTATGTTGTGGGCAGTGTGGTGGAAATTACTATATGGGGTGTTGCTATTGGGGAGGCACTGTAGGGGCAATTCTATTATTTTCGGGGACACTATACAGGGATTATTGCCTGGAGCACAATAGAGGGTGTTATTACTGGGGCACTCTAGGGGACATTATAGCTGCTGTGGACACTATAGGGACATTTGGGGTAATTTATCAAACTGGTGTAAAGTAGAACTGCCTTAGTTGCCCATAGAAACCAATCAGATTGCACCTTTCATATTTGACAGCTCTTTTGGAAATCCAGTTCTACTTTACACCAGTTTGATAAATGACTCTAATTATGTCTATTAGGGTCACTATTTTTTAAGCAGTATAGTACCTTGGACATTGGGGGGCACAACGGGCACAGTATTGGGAGTGGTAGCAGGATGACACTGTGGGGACACCAGGATGAGGAGGAATTGAGAAATCTAACGTGTCTGTGTTACAAACTGTAGAGACGAGATGCGGCTGGAAGAATTTGCCATGGTGGTCTGGGTCAAATGGAGGTGAAGAGGAAAGAGAAGGTCTACATGACAGGAGATGTCACTGGATGTAAGAGGTATGTGGTGCTGTATTCTCCTCCATGTCTTTTTTATTATAATTATATGTATTTTAAATTTGGCGACCAAATTTTTCAGTTTAGGACCCAATTTGGGGTATATTTTTTTTTGTCTGAAGATGTCATATGACCTAAGAAGAGACTGTAGCGCTCATGAAGCACCGCAGCCTCTTCATACAAAAAAAAAAAAAAAACTAAAATGGGGGGGGGGGGGGGGGGGGGCCAAGTTGTTAGACAGCCCCGGGTCTATCATGCACTTAATCTGCCCCAGGACGCATGGATTCCACTCAGTATCAGCAGATTCTGGAGCCCAATGTCCAGGAATCAGTGACGAAGCTGAAGCTGCGCCGGGGCTGGATCTTTCAACAAGACAACGACCCTAAACACTGCTCAAAATCCACTAAGGCATTTATGCAGAGGAACAAGTACAATGTTCTGGAATGGCCATCTCAGTCCCCAGACCTGAATGTAATTGAAAATCTGTGGTGTGACTTAAAGAGAGCTGGTCCATGCTCGGAAGCCATCAAACCTGAACGAACTAAAGATGTTTTGTAAAGAGGAATGGTCCAAAATACCTTCAACCAGAATCCAGACTCTCATTGGAACCTACAGGAAGCGTTTAGAGGCTGTCATTTCTGCAAAAGGAGGATCTACTAAATGTTGATTTCGTTTCTTTTTTTGTGGTGCCCAAATTTATGCACCTGCCTAATTTTATTTAAACAATTATAGCACACTTTCTGTAAATCCAATAAACTTCATTTCACTTCTCAAATATCACTGTGTGTGTCTCCTATATGATATGAAGTAAAAAGTAGATGAGCAGCACACAATTTTTCCAGTAGGTGCAATTCCTTGAAGAGGGCCACGGACTTGGTCCTAATTGGATATGTGTAGAAAAAGAATCCAAGGCAGCACACAAATCTCCGTAAAAAGCAAAAGGGTATTTATTCACCCATATGTGGATAGCAACGTTTCAGCTCTCTCTATGGAGCCTTTGTCAAGCCATAGTGTTCAGTGCAAAATCAGGTGCTTATAAAGCATGCAAATTTACAACAATCTAGTTACATAATTACAATCCAATTAATACAAAGATATAGAAAAATACAAGTGAATCTCAGTTATACATAGTGAAAATGTATACAATCTAGTCAGACACTACAATTTATACAAAACAGTGTCACAAGTGATAGTTAAAATCAACCGTACAAATAGTTATGGTGCATACATGTGGTTAATTAGTCATCACTTACAGGTGCCCATACTTGTGTTTATTAAAGAAATGTATAAAACATAATCATTTACTTGTGGATATCCCATATACATCAGAAGATCGCAGGACTCACTCGGCGTCCGGAACTCGGCTCTGCGCATGCGCGGGATGAGTTTCATCCCGCGAGGTTATCTAGGTGAGCAGAGACCAGCGGCTCACAACCAAAATGGCCACGCGGCAACACAAGCGGACTGGGCATGCTCATTCCCCAAAATGGGCGGGTATCGGGCAGCAGGCACGACAATCATGTGAACAATCACATGACACTCACACTTGGCAACGGACCTGTCATAATTTTATTTACTCAGTTACACAGCCGTAGCGCAGGGGGTCCAGCGGTGTAATCCAAATTAGTGGCAAACACCGCTTCCACATTTCACCACCTCTTCCCCATATTTATACACTCAGATTTATTACCTTACAGGTCCATACACCATGTACATTCACACCTGTACTCTCCGTCCATGCAACCTCCGTCTGGAAAACCAATCGGAGGCAGCAAAGTACAGAGGGTCCGGTACACATAGATGTCACCGTGAGGTGACTCCATGTCCCAGCTACCTCATAGGGAGAACCAAGCACTTGTGATCACTCAATACATGCGTAATGCCCGCTGTCACCGTCCACCCTGTATGTATTATAGGGAAACTCGCTGCCACCGACCGCATGCGTCATCAAGCCCCACCCACAGCTGCGAGCCCCAGGTATCCGCTCATCTACACCATATTATTCAAAAAAATAATGTCAATTATTAAATGCCGGTCCAGTCCTGCCGTCTTCCAGTATTCAAAGAGGTAATCCATTACAAGATATGACTTCGCATTCATCTACAAAAATATAAAAACAATATTAAATACTAGCTTATGATATAGTAATTGCACTAATAGACAACCTTACACGAGAGAGAGGCTGAATTTCCCAGAACCCCATAAGGAATGACAAAACATGGGGAACCACACATCACTGGGAAAACCCACATTAATGGACATACAGTCTTGTGAAAAAATTAGGACACCCTTTGAAAGCATGTGGTTTTTTGTAACATTTTTAATAAATGGTTATTTCATCTCCGTTTCAACAATACAGAGAGATTAAAGTAATCCGACTAAACAAAGAAAACTGAAGAAAAGTCTTTTCAAGATCTTCTGTAAATGTCATTCTACAAAAATGCCTATTCTAACTGAGGAAAAAGATAGGACACCCTTGCCCCTAATAGCGAGTGTTACCTCCTTTGGCTGAAATAACTGCAGTGAGACGGTTCTTGTAGCCATCTACCAGTCTTCGACATCGGTCTGAGGAAATTTTACCCCACTCCTCAATGCAGAACTTTTTCAGCTGTGAGATTGTTTGAGGGGTTTCTTGCACGTACAGCCCTTTTCAAGTCACCCCACAGCATCTCAATGGGATTCAAATCTGGACTTTGACTTGGCCATTCCAGGACTCTCCATTTCTTCTTTTTCAGCCAATCTTTGGTTGATTTACTAGTATGTTTTGGGTCATTGTCATGTTGCATGGTCCAGTTCCGCTTCAGCTTTAATTTTCTAACTGATGGTCTCACATGTTCTTCAAGCACCTTCTGATACACAGTAGAATTCATCGTGGATTCTATGATGGTGAGCTGACCAGGTCCTGCTGCAGCAAAGCAGCCCCAAACCATGACACTTCCACCTCCATGCTTCACAGTTGGTATGAGGTTCTTTTCTTGGAATGCTGTGTTTGGTTTACGCCAAACATGTCCTCTGCTGTTGTGTCCAAATAATTCAATTTTGGACTCATCTGTCCAAAGAACATTATTCCAGAAGTCCTGGTCTTTGTCAACTTTATCGCTGGCAAATGTCAGTCTGGCCTCGATGTTTCTCTTGGAAAGCAAAGGTTTCCTCCTTGCACACCTCCCATGCAAGTTAAACTTGTACAGTCTCTTTCTGATTGTAGAGGCATGTACTTCTACATCAACAGTAGCCAGAGCCTGCTGTAGTTCTCGAGATGACACTTTAGGGTTTTTGGATACCTCTTTTAGCATCTTGCGGTCTGCTCTTGGGGTGAACTTGCTGGGGCGACCAGTCCTGGGCATGTTGGCAGTTGTTTTGAAAGCCCTCCACTTGTAGACTATCTTTCGGACAGTGGAATGGCTGATTTCAAAATCTTTTGAGATCTTTTTAAATCCCTTCCCAGACTCATAGGCTGCTACAATCTTTTTTCTGAAGTCCTCTGACAGCTCTTTTGCTCTCACCATGGTGCTCACTCTCACTTCAACAGTCAGGAGCACACCAAACTAAATGTCTGAGGTTTAAATAGGGCAAGCCTCATTCAACATGCAGAGTAACGATCTACTAATTATGTGCACCTGGTGTGATATACCTGTGTGAGATCTGAGCCAATTTAAGAGGGAATACATGTGAGGGTGTCCTATCTTTTTCCTCAGTTAGAATAGGCATTTTTGTAGAATGACATTTACAGAAGATCTTGAAAGACTTTTCTTCAGTTTTCTTTGTTTAGTTGGATTACTTTAATCTCTCTGTATTGTTGAAACGGAGATGAAATAACCATTTATTAAAAATGTTACAAAAAACCACATGCTTTCAAAGGGTGTCCTAATTTTTTCACATGACTGTACATATATGGAGAAAAAACAAACAAACAAATATCAGAGACATCAAACCACCCTGAAATCAACATTGAGCCCCCCTGGTTTAAGAGTCTTAAGCTTGAAAATCCAATAGAGCTCCCTCCTTTTAAGACGTATTGTCCTGTCCCCACCCCGTCTGGGTAAGGGCACTTGTTCAAGTATCCTAAATTTTAAATCCCGTTCTTGGTGGCCTGCTTCTGTGAAGTGCTTAGGTACAGGTAAATCCAACCTCTTTTTCCTTATAGTATACCTATGCTGGTTCAACCTTGTTTTGACATCCCATGTTGTTTCCCCAACATACCATAGTCCACAGGGACAAGATAGCATGTAAATTGCATAGGTTGAATCACATGTCAAGGGCTGACACCTGATGTCTGACCCCTGACAGCTGATGGAGTATGGCTGAGGGCTGACACCTGATGTCTGACCCCTGACGGCTGATGGAGTATGGCTGAGGGCTGACACCTGATGTCTGACCCCTGACGGCTGATGGAGTATGGCTGAGGGCTGACACCTGATGTCTGACCCCTGACGGCTGATGGAGTTTAGGCTGAGGGCTGACACCTGATGTCTGACCCCTGACGGCTGATGGAGTTTAGGCTGAGGGCTGACACCTGATGTCTGACCCCTGACGGCTGATGGAGTATGGCTGAGGGCTGACACCTGATGTCTGACCCCTGACGGCTGATGGAGTTTAGGCTGAGGGCTGACACCTGATGTCTGACCCCTGACGGCTGATGGAGTATGGCTGAGGGCTGACACCTGATGTCTGACCCCTGACGGCTGATGGAGTTTAGGCTGAGGGATGACAACTGATGTCTGACCCCTGACAGCTGAGAGCTGACACCTGACGGTTGATGGAGTTTGGGCTGAGGGCTGATGGAGGAGGTATTTTTTGACTGACCTCTGAGGGACGAGGGAGTTTTGAGTTAGGGGAGAGGGATTTTTGGCTGACGTCTGAGGTAGGAGGGATTTTGGGCTGACGGAGGAGGAATTTAGCCTGACGTAGGAGGGAGCTTGGTCTGAGAGAGGAGGACTGATGAAGTTTTGCCTGACGGAGGAGGGAGTTGTGGATGATGTCTGAGGATGTCCTAATATGTATGCCTTATGAATACTTTATATCAATGCAAGTTTTTCCTTTTAAATAAATTTGCAAACATTTTCAACATTCTTTACTCATTATGGGTATTGAATGCAGATTGATGGAAAGAACTTATTTTAGCACATGGCCTCAAAAAGTGCTAGGGTCTGAAGACTTTCTGAATGCACTGTATATCAGAGGATGCATGATAACACTATATAAATAATGGAAAACAAATATAAATATGTAAATATCCTGTTCTGATGCTATCTTCCTGGAACGCAGGATGTTGTAGACTGGAGGGCATTTAAAGAGGAACTGTCACCACTACTGACATGTCAGTTCTAGTAACTACTTGCATTCCTCATCTATTCTATGACTTTATATTGTGCCATTCCTTTATTATTCCTGCTAGAAGTTTACAAATAAATTGCCAGCAGTCTGCAGGTACTGCTGGGTGGTACCAGCAGCAGGTGTGTGTCCAATCAGTGCTGCTGGTGTCAGACTGCGCAGGGACACATTCCCGACGGGGTGTCGGGTAACACCCATCTGTACCTTTACTACAAGCTCCTGACAATTTATTCATAACTTCTAGTAGAAATAATAAAGGAATGGCACAACATGGTGTCATAAGAATCGATGCTCCAGAATTGTTATTACATGGGGAATGCAAGAAGTTACTGAAATGGCCATGTCTGGAGAAGGGACCTCTTCAAAGTTGTTTGCAGACAGCAGGTCAAACTGTACTGCTTGCCAGTTACCACAGAGGAGCTAATGGAATGACTGCAGGCCATAAGCGGTACGTCTCCAGCCCATCCAGTGCTGTGCTATAATGTTTGGTATAGCTGGGTTGGTAAAATATCTGGTAAAATTAGCCGGTCATATTACCTTTCTCAGAGATACTTTCAAGAAGTATTGGCTGAAATTAGAATTATGCCTTCTAACCTTCCACTTTTTGCATGTAATTAGCCAGCCTCCTGTCAAGTAACTAATAGGAGGGTGGGGGCTTGCTAAGACCCTTTAAAATAGCATGCTGTAAATCACACATGGTCAGATCCTGGAGATATACCAAGTTGTAGGTCTGGTAAGTTTTCAGCTGTTCTACCAGAAGAGATCCCAGAACAGATCTAATTGGTATGTGATTAATTTTTTTTTTTATTTCTGTACTATTTGCTTATCTGTATGTCCTTGTAACCTTTTAGCACTGTATGTTTTTGTATAAAATTTAATAAGTAATTCCTTGCTGCTCTCCACGTACCCACACCCTCTAAGCCCCCTTAACAGTGACCTCTACAGCACCCACCCCTTAATACTGACCATAGGTTATAGTCCCCTTAACTGTGACCTCCACCATTCCCGGCCCCCTTAACAGAGACTTCCACAGCGACTGCCCCTTTAACAGTGAGACTGCCACAGTACCCAGCTCCCTTAACAGTGACCTCCACTGTACCCCGCTGCCTTAACAGTGACCTCACAGTATCCCGCTGCCTTAACAGTGACCTCATAGTGCCCTCCCCTTTAACAGTGACCTCCACAGCGGCCACCCCTTTATTAGTGTCTTCCACAGTACCCTGTCTCCTTAACAGTGATTTCCACAATATCCCACCCCCTTAACAGTGACCTCCACAGAGCTCTGTTCCCTTAAAATGTGACCTCCACAACACCCCGCCCCCTTAACAAACACCTCTACAGCACCCCGCCCCTTAACACTGACCTCCATAGCGGACCGTCCCCTTAACTGTGACCTCCACCGTTCCCTGCCCCCTGAACAGAGACCTCCACAGCGCCTGCCCCTTTAACAGTGACCTCCACCGCATTCTGCCCCTTTAACAGTGACCTCCACAGCAGCCGCCCTTTTATTAGTGACCTCCACAGTACCCCGTCTCCTGAACAGTGATTTCAACAACACCCCGCCCCCTTAACAGTGACCTCTACAGCAATCTGTCCCTTAACACTAACCTCCATAGCGGACCGTCCCCTTAATTGTGACCTCCACAGAAGCCCTCCCCTAGGGTGGCCAGAGGTCCGGTTTTAGGGTGGACAGTCTGGTTTTCAGACTCCCTGTCCTCCGTCAGGCACAGGGCCTTGACAGACAAAGGGATGTCCTTTTGAACAGCTCACTCCCAGACAGCAGCACTGTGCTGAGCATGACCTGCAGGGAGAAAGCCACTCTCCCTCCCACCCCTGCAGCTGACAGAAGTTGATTTGATTTTTACTTTACTTTACATTTTTTTCAATCCCCGTTGGCTGTGGAATGGGAGGAGGCGTGGCCTAACTGGACCAGGGGCGTGACTTAGTGGGTCTGGGGGCGGAGTTTTTAAGTCTGTCTTTTGAGGGTGGCCTGAATGGCGACCCTACCTGCCCCTGAACTGTGACTTCACCGCACTCCGCTCCCTTTACAGTGTCATCCACAGAGTCCTACCCCTTTAAAGCTGACCTACAGCAGTGAAGAAAAATGGCTGGGTTGTTATGGAAACCTGGTGTAAAACTGTGTGTATGTGGAGACTAAGGACCTGCGAGCTTCTATTGGCCGATAAGGGGCATGTAACCGTGTGTATGGCAGTTGGGATATGAAGAGAAAGACCTGCAGGCTTCTATTGGCTAATGTAGGTCATGTGATGTGCCATATTTGCATTTTTGGGGAATATCTCAGGAATGGTACATCCTAGAGAGCTGAGACGTGGTCTTAAACCTTCCCGGACACCTGATGTACCTGTGTGCCAAATTTTGTGATTGTAAATGCGACGGTGTGGATTCCTTTAGCGGACATACACACACATACATACACTCAACTTTATATATTAGATAGATTAGATATATATAATCAGGGGCGTAACTACCATGGCGGCAGACAATGCGACTGCTATGGAGCCCAGGGCAAGAGGGGGCCCAGCCTTAGGCTACTTTCACACTTGCGTTAGGAGCGGATCCGTCTGATGTCTGCACAGACGGATCCGCTCCTATAATGCAAACGCTTGCATCCGTTCAGAACGGATCCGTTTGCATAAACATTGTTCATGATAATGCAAACGGATCCGTTTTGACTTTACATTGAAAGTCAATGGGGGACGGATCCGTTTGAAAATTGAGCCATACTGTGTCATCTTCAAACGGATCCGTCCCCATTGACTTACATTGTAAGTCTGGACGGATCCGTTTGCCTCCGCACAGCCAGGCGGACACCCGAACGCTGCAAGCTGCGTTCAGGTGTCCGCCTGCTGAGCGGAGCGGAGGCTGAACGCCGCCAGACTGATGCATTCTGAGCGGATCTGCCTCCACTCAGAATGCATTAGGGCTGGACGGATCCGTTCGGGGCCGCTTGTGAGAGCCTTTAAACGGAACTCACAAGCGGAGCCCCGAACGCTAGTGTGAAAGTAGCCTAAGTTGGAATATCTCCTCTTCTACTGGAGATGAAAACTTGGTCAGGACTCTACCCTCTGAAGGAACAACTTTTAGCAAATGAAGCAGTGGAAAAATCTCCCAAGGGTCATTGAAAAGGATTTAGGCAGGAAACCTTCTGTCCTGTGTGGTGGGCCTGGTTAGATCCTTGCTATGGGGCCCTTACTTCTCTATGTACGCCACTGTTGAGGGTGTTGCTATTATTGTGTGTATGTGTGTGCTTAGATGGTGGGGGTGAATAATTAGAGGGTATTGTGACTTTTATATAGTGTAGGTAGTGTTATTGTAGTGTATAATGTTTGTATATATATATATATTTTTTTTTTTAACATGTATAAATATATATATTTATAGTTCATGTGTATAAATATATACATAGTAGAAAATAGTAGACTTTAAACTTTGTATTGTTTTAATAAATTTATTTCACTGGGGGCGTGGCCTGACCGAGCTCGATGGTGGCTGCTTGTTAGCAGAGCTCTCGCCACTAGGCCCTATCTCAGCCTCATTCTTAGCATTACCCTGTGACCAGCATGAAGATTCAGCGGAAGGAGTGCCCGCAAGACGTCCCCGGGCATAAGGGAGACCCGAATTCACGGTCGGACATGGAGAAATTTCTCAGTAAACCGGCTTCTCAGCCGACAGCAAGGACCTCCAAGATGGCGCCGAAACAGCATGGCGCGGCCCCAGATGGCGCAGCAGACTCTCAGGCGTCAAGAGATGATGAGGTTATGGGGGCATGTAGCCTGCAGCACGGAGGTGAGCAGTCTGAACTCACCAGAGAGTTTCTGGAGGGACCGCTACAATGAGCTCTGGCTCCCCTGGCAGCAGACCTGGCGTCCATTAAATTTGACATCCGTCATATCGGTGATCGTGGCGATACCCTCGAGCAGTCCCAGGATGCTTTACTTACCTTCAATTCGGCAGTGAAGGACTCCTTGCACTCCCACACTAGAGCGATGAATACTCTACTGCTGCAGATGGAGGACCAGGAGAACAGGAATAGGCGTAGGAACATTAGGATCCGAGGCTTACCAGAAGCGGAAGATAAAGAAGATCTGTTCCAGGTTATGGACTCTCTCTTTAATATGCTTCTAGGCCCAGAACAAGCGGTCCATGTCACAGTTGAGAGAGTGCACCGGGCCTTGTGACCTAAACCGGTATCCTTTGACAACCCTAGGGATATAATATGTGGCATTCTGAGCTATAGATACACTGAGCTGATCTTACAGGCGGCAAGGAAAAGAGGCAAAGTGAAGCTACAAGGGGTTAATGTCCAGTTATATCAGGACTTAGCTGCTTCTACCCTTCAAAAACGGAAGGATTTTGAAACCGCTCACTGACCTCCTTCGCTCTTCCAAGATTCCTTATCGATAGCTCTTTCCCTTTGGGATCCTGATTACAGCTGGGAATCGCCGCATAACCGTCCGTGCACCTGCAATTGTCGCCATTATAGATCCCTTTGTGGATGCCCATCCCAACTATGGAGGATTTACCGCTGCTTCCAACTGTATCGAAATGGATGAAACCTAGACCCCAGAGATCTAGACCCCAGGAATAAGAAAGGCCTTGACCAAGGGCACGCAAGACTGAGGGTCGGGCGCTGGCGGTATTTTACTATTACTAGCGACTGTTTGTTAGGACCCTGTCCTTAAGTCATTACGTTACCTTTAAAAGCCGTTATTTCCTAGTTACACAATGATCTTGCCGTTCCTGATTACTATGTATCTGTGTTCGCTATACTTACTGGTTTATGTACCCAATAGGTGGGTCATAAAGGGTAGTTTCCGAACACCTTATCACAGTTAATTGCAAGGCTGGGTTGGTGGGGTCCTGGGCTAGTCGGGATACACATGTTGCTGGCATGCGTATTTACCTCCCCCTCCTAGTACAATATTCCGATTATATTGGAATTTACTTATTGGATACGTTCACTTACTTTATGGTTTTGTTGAGTATATCCTTGATGTTTGGTCATATATACGGCCTTCGCTCACGGTTCTATAGACCATACTAATGGCCCCATTAACACAAAGTTTTTCCACCTTTAATGTCCATGGCTGTAACAACCCCGTGAAACGCAGCAGAATTTTCTAGGTCCTTAGAATAATCACAGTTGACATAGCCCTCCTCCAAAAGACCCATTTCTCTAGCTCCCGAGTGCCCAACCTGGGTAACTCCTCTTTCGGTTTATTGTACCATGCTCATTCTGATAGCTCATCCACAAGAGGAGTTAGCATTGGATTTTAACGGGGTGTCCCCTTTACATTACACTCAGAGTTGAAAGACCCTGAAGGACGGTACCTTCTTTTGAAAGGCGAAATAGGGCACTTGATGGTCAATATCTGCAATATATATGCCCCGAATGTTAAAATGGCCAGCTGGTTGAAGGTCATGCTTAATACGATCAGTGCCTTCGCCACAGGTGTCCTTTTAGTTGGGGGTGACCTCAACCTAACCCTGAACCTTCTGTTTGATTCTTCAACCTAGAAATCTGCTGTTTCATTTCGAGCTCTCAAGTCTGTCCAAACATGTCTCAGAGACCTTCATCTCAGTGACATTTGGAGATTGGTGCATGGAGATAGGCGAGATTATACATTCTACTCTAATCCTCATAAGTCCTATCAGAGGTTGGACTATTTCTTCATCTCTGATAGATACTTACCAGCTGTTCAATCCTCAGTAGTCCATAGTATCACGGTATCTGATCATGCGCCGGTCTCCTTTGTTATCTGTTTCCCTGACTTGTGCGGGAAAGAGTGGACGTGGAGATTGAATCATACTCTCCTCGACTACCAGGCACAAGTGGAATCTATATTACAGAAATTGCAAGAGTACTTTACCCTGAATGTTGATTCCGCATCGTCTAGGGCCTTAGTGTGGGAAGCACATAAAGCGGTGATACGTGGGGAATTCATCGTGTTGGGTTCCCACATTAAAAAAGACAGAATGAGGATAATGTCAGACCTTTTAGCCCGTATTACCACACTAGAAGCGTCTCCTAAAAAGTCACTAGCAATACGGGATTTGGAAGAACTAAAAACTCTTAGACAGGAACTTAAGGGGTTACTAAACGTGAAAGCGACCATGGCTTACTTGAGAGTAAAACACAAACATTACGTCCATGGAAATAGGGGCGGTAAAATCATGTCGGCGCTCATTAAAAAACGAGATGATCAGGCCTTCATTAAACATGAGATCACAGGATGGGTCCCTCACTGCAGATACCCAAAGTATATCAAAAATATTTAGTGCTTATTACCTGCATTGTATAACCTTAGGCCTGATGAGACTGGGGATGAAGTACTAATTAGGGAAGAGGAAATTGGGAGGTTCCTACAACGGTTGGACTTACCAGTTATTTCAGAGTCCTCTAAAATAGCTTTGATGGCCCCCATAACTTTAGATGAAGTTAAAAAGGTCCTTAAATCCACACCATTAGGTAAGAGCCCTGGCCCAGATAGCCTTACGGTGGCTTATTACAAACGTTTTTTCCCAGTATTAGGTCCGCAACTTGTCGCTTTTTTCAATTCATTGATGAACGGAACCCCTTTAACCAAGCAGGCACTAGAGGCACATATTATCGTGCTGCCAAAGCCGGGCAAAGACACGGAGGTTCCTTCCAGTTATATGCCGATTTCGCTGCTAAATGCGGATGTTAAATTGTGGGTGAAACTTTTGGCCAACAGACTCTCTCCTTTGTTGCCAGGGATTATATCACCAGAACAGTCTGGATTTGTAGGGGGCAGGGAGTGCAGGGACAGCACGTTTCGAGTCCTTCAGGCCCAGCAGTATGCCTTAAAACAAGGGCGGAAGCTTGCGTTCCTTAGTACTGACGTTGAGAAGGCGCTCGATATGGTGGACTGGATTTTTATGAAAGCCACCCTGTTGAAATTCGGTCTCGCCTTGCAGTTTGTCGGTGTGGTGCTGTCTCTGTACTCTAGCCCCTCCGCAAAGGTCCAAGTGAATGGCATCCTTTCCCCCACTTTTAATATAGCGAACGGGACGCGGCAAGGCTGCCTGCTCTCACCCACATTGTTTATACTCTGCTTAGAGACGTTCATCCAAGCTTTAAGACAAGACCCTGTGATCAATGGACTAGCAGTGGGAACTGAAGTTCATACTGTAGCCGCGTTCGCGGACGATATGTTATTATTCCTGACAAATCCAGAAGAAGCGCTTCCAGCCCTTTTGAAACAATTAGACAAATTTGGGTCTCTGTCCAACTTTAAAATTAATCTCTCCAAATGCACCTCTTTAGGCATAAACATTGCCCGCTCTTTAACAGAAAGATTTAAGAGGGATTTCCCTTTTCAGTGGCATGACTCCCATATTGGTTATTTAGGTATTAAAGTGACAAAGGATCCTAGTCAGTTGTTTTCCCTGAATTACGTGCCGCTACTATCCAGTATTAGACAACAACTTGCGGACATTAAGATTCCTTATCTATCCTGGGTGGGCAGGAAAAATTTACTAAAAACGTATATCTTACCCAAACTCTTATATACTCTGCAGACCCTTCCCATTACCCTTCCTCAATCTTTTCTGGCCCAAATTCGCAGACTCTTCTCTTTATTCATATGGGGGAGCAGCAGTCCTAGGCTCGCATATAAGGTTTTATCTAAACCTAGATTTAAGGGTGGCTTTGGGCTTCCAGATGTGGCTAATTACTATAGGGCGGTTCAGCTGAGATTACACTCAGAACTTAGTAACCCAAAAGTTTGCAAATTAGGGTGCCAAATAGCCAGGAAGTTACTGGGCCCGAGAGGTCTAGCAGGGCTATGGGACCCTAAAGTTACAGTTAAATGTAATAAGGGCTCAGACAAACTTGATCCTCTCAAAGGCGTTTTGGTCACGTGGTCCAAATTGTCAGCACACATTTACTCCACTCAATGCCTGTCGCCGTTTACCCCTATATGCTATTTACCGTACCTATTGGTTAAGGATTTCCAGGATGACTTGGGATTATGGTCGGCATTGGGAACAGGTGCAGTGGGGGACTTCATGAAACAGTGCAAGGTCCCTTCACTTCAATGGCTCCAATCTAGCTTCCCACATATTTCTGGGACCCCTGTGCATTACTCGCAGTTTCTGAAAATATGCACTCAATACATAGCATGTACCCCTGGGCATTTTGACCCTACTTGGTACGATGCAGTCTTGACGCAACAAGAGAGTAAGAAAGGGGCTGTCTCAATGATATATACTTTTATAAATTACTTTATAAAAGTATACAATGATATATACTTATATAAATTACTAGACACTGATGACTCCCCCAAACCCCTCTTCATTACACAATGGGAAAAAGACATGGATACCTCCTTCGATAGTGAGACAGTGGATCGGATTCTATGCCATTCACATGGTTATTCACGCTGTATTAGGATCCAGGAAAATGCTTATAAGATAGTCACTAGGTGGTACAACACGTCTGTTAAACTTCGAGCCATGGATTCCTCACGTTCGGCTCAATGCTGGAGATGCAGAGACGCTATAGGCACATTGTTCCATATATGGTGGTCGTATCCACTGATATCCCCCCTTCTGGGACATGATCTCCAAACATATCCAAGAGATTTGCCCTTCTTTCTCGCCACTTACCCCATTAGTGGTCTTGCTTAATTTACCTAACGCTAGCTTTGCAATGTCAAAACATTCCCTGCTAGCCTCCCTAGTTTCTGCAGCAAAGCTATTAGTCCCTATGTTCTGGTTATCCAGTAAATTGGCGATTGGGTTAGTAAAGTGCATGAGATATGCCAGCTGGAGGAGCTGTCCAGATGGGAATATTTGTCGCACGATAAGCATCTTTTGACATGGAATCCATCGCTGGAATGGTATAAAAAATTCCACCTATGATAGTACTGCTCATAAGGATATGGCCCATTCTGCATTGGCACATGCCGTTGATGGTAGTGTTGGTGTTGTTAGTGTAACACCGAACCTCATTTATGTATCACACTGGGACGTTGAACCTACTATACTATTGTCTATGTCCACCAACATATTGTATTGAGTTGACGGTCACGAGCGATTGTTTTCATATGTGCCCAATCTTTTGCTATGTATCTCATGACTCAAATCAAGGATGTTGTTAATGTTTTACGATGTTCACATATACAATGTCTTTTCCATTGCTTTCTGCATGTAAAATCTTAAAGATTTGATAATTATTATTTTTTTTATTTCACTATAGTTCAGTACAGACACGCAGTTCAGGAAGGTAAAGGAACAGAGAGGTAGAGATAGGAAGTATGCGGAGTGAGTAGTAATTGCCCATTTATAAATATTACATAGTTACATAGTTATTACGGTTGAAAAAATAAATACGTCCATCAAGTTCAACCAAGAGATTAGTGGGGATGCGAATCCCAGAAAGAATTGAGACACAGATTTCTACACGTTTTCATAAGCATTAATGTTTTTTACTTTTAAGAATTAGTCTAAACCAGTGGTGCCCAACCATTTTTCGTCTGAGGGCCGCACTAGACATGGTATAAATTTCACGGGCCAGAACCAGGTAGCTTTGCCAGAAAGAAATGCAAACACTGTGAGGGGGCACGTGTGAGCATTACTAAAATACATAATACGTAGCCTTCAAATCTGCGTTGGAGGCTGTGTTTGGAGCCTCTGTTGCAGATTCTGTTGAAAGATCAGACAAAAAAGCCTTGTATGCAGCACTTTTGTGTCCGGTAAAAAGACAGGATCTCGAAAGGAAACTGAACGGATCCCATCGTAGTCGGTGGAATCTGTTCAGCTTCTTCCCTGTGGGGTTACAGGAGGAGGGGGGAGCAGGGTCACCAGGGACCAGTCACATGAGTCCACGGCTCCTTACCTCTCCAGCGGCCCTGTCATGTTTCCTAAGGTCCTCGGGCAGCGCGCCCGCTCTCCTTACAACAGCCACCCCTGGAGTCGGCCCCTCCTCCTTCCAGATCTCGCCGGCTTTCCCTACTGCAGGACCTGTTTCGCTCCGGTGGGCACCTATACCAGCCAATAACAAAGCTCCTTGCTGTAAGGAACTTTGCTATTGGTTATTTCAGGCACAAGCCGGCCGCATCGCTGCGCTGCCTGTGCCGTTCACAGCGCTCACTGTGCTGATGAATGTGGGCGAAAAGTCTAAGGTGTATTGTACTTTTAGACTTTTTCCAGGGAGTCGCACGGGCTGCATGACACAGCTTCGCGGGCCGGATTTTTTAAAACTGTATACTGTTCCTGCTGTGACCACGTCCTGAGGAAGTCTGTTCCACAGCTTCACAGTTCTTACAGTAAAGAAGCTTTGACGCTTCCGGAGACTAAACTTTTTCCTCTCCAATCGGAGGCAGTGCCCCCTTGTCTTTTGAGCGCATTTTACATAGAACAGCTTTTCACCGTATTTTTTGTATGGCCCATTTATATCTTTGTATAGGTTAATCATGTCCCTCCTTAAGACGTCTCTTCTCAAGACTAAATAAATTCAATTCTTTTAATCTTTTTTCATAGCTAAGACCCTCCAAGACCCTCCATTCCCCTTATCCCCTCTGTACTTTTTCCAGCTGCAGTGCGTCCTTTCTATGTACTGGTGCCCAGAATTTATCTGCATATTTCAGATGAGACCACACCAACGCTTTGTAAAGTGGTAATATTACATCCCTGCCCCGCGAGTCCATGCTTCGTTTAACCACCTCCGGACCGCCTAACGCAGGATCGCGTTCCGGAGGTGGCAGCCCTGCGCAGAGTCACGCATATATGCGTCATCTCGCGATGGCCGAGATTTCCTGTGAACGCGCGCACACAGGCGCGCGCGCTCACAGGAACGGAAGGTAAGAGAGTTGATCTCCAGCCTGCCAGCGGCGATCGTTCGCTGGCAGGCTGGAGATGTGTTTTTTTTAACCCCTAACAGGTATATTAGACGCCGTTTTGATAACAGCGTCTAATATACCTGCTACCTGGTCCTCTGGTGGTCCCCTTTGTTTGGATCGACCACCAGAGGACACAGGTAGCTCAGTAAAGTAGCACCAAGCACCACTACACTACACTACACCCCCCCCGTCACTTATTAACCCCTTATTAGCCCCTGATCACCCCTGATCACCCCATATAGACTCCCTGATCACCCCCCTGTCATTGATTACCCCCCTGTCATTGACCAACCTCCTGTAAAGCTCCATTCAGACGTCCGCATGATTTTTACGGATCCACTGATAGATGGATCGGATCCGCAAAACGCATCCGGACGTCTGAATGAAGCCTTACAGGGGCGTGATCAATGACTGTGGTGATCACCCCATATAGACTCCCTGATCACCCCCCTGTCATTGATTACCCCCCTGTCATTGATTACCCCCCTGTAAAGCTCCATTCAGATGTCCGCATGATTTTTACGGATGCACTGATAGATGGATCGGATCCGCAAAACGCATCCGGACGTCTGAATGAAGCCTTACAGGGGCATGATCAATGACTGTAGTGATCACCCCATATAGACTCCCTGATCACCCCCCTGTCATTGATTACCCCCCTGTAAAGCTCCATTCAGATGTCCGCATGATTTTTACGGATGCACTGATAGATGGATCCGATCCGCAAAACGCATCCGGACGTCTGAATGAAGCCTTACAGGGGCATGATCAATGACTGTGGTGATCACCCCATATAGACTCCCTGATCACCCCCCTGTAAAGCTCCATTCAGATGTCCGCATGATTTTTACGGATGCACTGATAGATGGATCCGATCCGCAAAACGCATCCGGACGTCTGAATGAAGCCTTACAGGGGCGTGATCAATGACTGTGGTGATCACCCCATATAGACTCCCTGATCACCCCCCTGTAAAGCTCCATTCAGATGTCCGCATGATTTTTACGGATGCACTGATAGATGGATCCGATCCGCAAAACGCATCCGGACGTCTGAATGAAGCCTTACAGGGGCATGATCAATGTCTGTGGTGATCACCTCCCTGTCATTGATTACCCCCCTGTAAAGCTCCATTCAGATGTCCGCATGATTTTTACGGATGCACTGATAGATGGATCCGATCCGCAAAACGCATCCGGACGTCTGAATGAAGCCTTACATGGGCATGATCAATGACTGTGGTGATCACCCCCCTGTCATTGATTACCCCCCTGTAAAGCTCCATTCAGATGTCCGCATGATTTTTACGGATGCACTGATAGATGGATCGGATCCGCAAAACGCATCCGGACGTCTGAATGAAGCCTTACAGGGGCATGATCAATGACTGTGGTGATCACCCCATATAGACTCCCTGATCACCCCCCTGTAAAGCTCCATTCAGATGTCCGCATGATTTTTACGGATGCACTGATAGATGGATCCGATCCGCAAAACGCATCCGGACGTCTGAATGAAGCCTTACAGGGGCATGATCAATGACTGTGGTGATCACCCCATATAGACTCCCTGATCACCCCCCTGTAAAGCTCCATTCAGATGTCCGCATGATTTTTACGGATGCACTGATAGATGGATCGGATCTGCAAAACGCATCCGGACGTCTGAATGAAGCCTTACAGGGGCATGATCAATGACTGTGGTGATCACCCCATATAGACTCCCTGATCACCCCCCTGTAAAGCTCCATTCAGATGTCCGCATGATTTTTACGGATGCACTGATAGATGGATCCGATCCGCAAAACGCATCCGGACGTCTGAATGAAGCCTTACAGGGGCATGATCAATGACTGTGGTGATCACCCCATATAGACTCCCTGATCACCCCCCCTGTCATTGATCACCCCCCCTGTCATTGATCACCCCCCCTGTCATTGATCACCACCCCTGTCATTGATCACCCCCCTGTCATTGATAACCCCCCTGTCATTGATCACCCCTCTGTAAGGCTCCATTCAGACATTTTTTTGGCCCAAGTTAGCGGAATTATTTTTTTTTTCTTACAAACTCTCATATTCCACTAACTTGTGTCAAAAAATAAAATCTCACATGAACTCACCATACCCCTCACGGAATCCAAATGCGTAAAATTTTTTAGACATTTATATTCCAGACTTCTTCTCACGCTTTAGGGCCCCTAGAATGCCAGGGCAGTATAAATACCCCACATGTGACCCCATTTCGGAAAGAAGACACCCCCAGGTATTCCGTGAGGGGCATATTGAGTCCATGAAAGATTGAAATTTTTGTCCCAAGTTAGCGGAATGGGAGACTTTGTGAGAAAAAAATTAAAAATATCAATTTCCGCTAACTTGTGCCAAAAAAAAAAAATTTCTATGAACTCGCCATGCCCCTCATTGAATACCTTGGGGTGTCTTATTTCCAAAATGGGGTCACATGTGGGGTATTTATACTGCCCTGGCATTCTAGGGGCCCCAAAGCGTGAGAAGAAGTCTGGTATCCAAATGTCTAAAAATGCCCTCCTAAAAGGAATTTGGGCACCTTTGCGCATCTAGGCTGCAAAAAAGTGTCACACATCTGGTATCGCCGTACTCAGGAGAAGTTGGGGAATGTGTTTTGGGGTGTCATTTTACATATACCCATGCTGGGTGAGAGAAATATCTTGGTCAAATGCCAACTTTGTATAAAAAAATGGGAAAAGTTGTCTTTTGCCAAGATATTTCTCTCACCCAGCATGGGTATATGTAAAATGACACCCCAAAACACATTCCCCAACTTCTCCCGAGTATGGAGATACCACATGTGTGACACTTTTTTGCAGCCTAGGTGGGCAAAGGGGCCCATATTCCAAAGAGCACCTTTAGGATTTCACAGGTCATTTACCTACTTACCACACATTAGGGCCCCTGGAAAATGCCAGGGCAGTATAACTACCCCGCAAGTGACCCCATTTTGGAAAGAAGACACCCCAAGGTATTCCGTGAGGGGCATGGCGAGTTCCTAGAATTTTTTATTTTTTGTCACAAGTTAGTGGAAAATGATGATTTTTTTTTTCATACAAAGTCTCATATTCCACTAACTTGTGACAAAAAATAAAAACTTCCATGAACTCACTATGCCCATCAGCGAATACCTTGGGGTCTCTTCTTTCCAAAATGGGGTCACTTGTGGGGTAGTTATACTGCCCTGGCATTCTAGGGGCCCAAATGTGTGGTAAGGAGTTTGAAATCAAATTCTGTAAAAAATGACCTGTGAAATCCGAAAGGTGCTCTTTGGAATATGGGCCCCTTTGCCCACCTAGGCTGCAAAAAAGTGTTACACATCTGGTATCGCCGTACTCAGGAGAAGTTGGGGAATGTGTTTTGGGGTGTCATTTTACATATACCCATGCTGGGTGAGAGAAATATCTTGGCAAAAGACAACTTTTCCCATTTTTTTTATACAAAGTTGGCATTTGACCAAGATATTTATCTCACCCAGCATGGGTATATGTAAAATGACACCCCAAAACACATTCCCCACCTTCTCCTGAGTACGGCAATACCAGATGTGTGACACTTTTTTGCAGCCTAGGTGGGCAAAGGGGCCCATATTCCAAAGAGCACTTTTCGGATTTCACAGGTCATTTTTTACAGAATTTGATTTCAAACTCCTTACCACACATTTGGGCCCCTAGAATGCCAGGGCAGTATAACTACCCCACAAGTGACCCCATTTTGGAAAGAAGAGACCCCAAGGTATTCGCTGATGGGCATAGTGAGTTCATGGAAGTTTTTATTTTTTGTCACAAGTTAGTGGAATATGAGACTTTGTATGAAAAAAAAAAAAAAAAAAAAATCATCATTTTCCACTAACTTGTGACAAAAAATAAAAAATTCTAGCAACTTGCCATGCCCCTCACGGAATACCTTGGGGTGTCTTCTTTCCAAAATGGGGTCACTTGTGGGGTAGTTATACTGCCCTGGCATTCTAGGGGCCCAAATGTGTGGTAAGGAGTTTGAAATCAAATTCTGTAAAAAATGACCTGTGAAATCCGAAAGGTGCTCTTTGGAATATGGGCCCCTTTGCCCACCTAGGCTGCAAAAAAGTGTCACACATCTGGTATCTCCGTACTCAGGAGAAGGTGGGGAATGTGTTTTGGGGTGTCATTTTACATATACCCATGCTGGGTGAGAGAAATATCTTGGCAAAAGACAACTTTTCCCATTTTTTTATACAAAGTTGGCATTTGACCAAGATATTTATCTCACCCAGCATGGGTATATGTAAAAAGACACCCCAAAACACATTCCCCACCTTCTCCTGAGTACGGAGATACCAGATGTGTGACACTTTTTTGCAGCCTAGGTGGGCAAAGGGGCCCATATTCCAAAGAGCACCTTTCGGATTTCACAGGTCATTTTTTACAGAATTTGATTTCAAACTCCTTACCACACATTTGGGCCCCTAGAATGCCAGGGCAGTATAACTACCCCACAAGTGACCCCATTTTGGAAAGAAGAGACCCCAAGGTATTTCGTGATGGGCATAGTGAGTTCATAGAAGTTTTTATTTTTTGTCACAAGTTAGTGGAATATGAGACTTTGTAAGAAAAAAAAAAAAAAAATCATCATTTTCCGCTAACTTGTGACAAAAAATAAAAAGTTCTATGAACTCACTATGCCCATCAGCGAATACCTTAGGGTGTGTACTTTCCGAAATGGGGTCATTTGTGGGGTGTTTGTACTGTCTGGCCATTGTAGAACCTCAGGAAACATGACAGGTGCTCAGAAAGTCAGAGCTGCTTCAAAAAGCGGAAATTCATATTTTTGTACCATAGTTTGTAAACGCTATAACTTTTACCCAAACCATTTTTTTTTTACCCAAACATTTTTTTTTTATCAAAGACATGTAGAACTATAAATTTAGAGCAAAATTTCTATATGGATCTCGTTTTTTTTGCAAAATTTTACAACTGAAAGTGAAAAATGTCATTTTTTTGCAAAAAAATTGTTAAATTTCGATTAATAACAAAAAAAGTAAAAATGTCAGCAGCAATGAAATACCACCAAATGAAAGCTCTATTAGTGAGAAGAAAAGGAGGTAAAATTCATTTGGGTGGTAAGTTGCATGACCGAGCAATAAACGGTGAAAGTAGTGTAGGTCAGAAGTGTAAAAAGTGGCCTGGTCTTTCAGGGTGTTTAAGCACTGGGGGCTGAAGTGGTTAATGCAGGACAATATCCTGGTGGCCTTAGATGCAGCTGATTGACATTGTGTGCTGTAATTTAATCTACCATCCACAAGGACACCCAAATCCTTCTCTATAAGTGACTCTCCCGATGTTACATCACCTAGGACATATGAAGCACAGAGATTATTACTACCAAGATGCATAACGTTACATTTTCCACATTGAACCCCATTTGCCAAGTTGATGCCCAGTCACTCAGAGTGTTCAAGTCAGCTTGTAGTGTGTGGACATCTTCCATAGACTGTACAGTTCTGCATAGCTTAGTATCATCTGCAAAAATAGATATGGTGCTATTAATCCCCTCCTCAATATCATTAATAAATACATTAAATAATAAAGGGCCCAGCACTGAACCTTGGGCTACACCACTTATAACCTGGGCCCATTCTGAATAGGAATCATTGACCACAACTCTCTGGACACGGTCCTTCCACGGTCCAATCCAATTGCAAACTATACTTTCCAAGCCTATAGACCTTACATAATCTATTAAGCGTCTATGAGGGACAGTATCAAAAGCCTTTGCAAAATCCAGAAACACTACATCCACAGCCGCCCCTCTGTCCAGGCTACTACTCACTTCCTCATAAAAACGAATCAGCTTAGTCTGACAACTTCTGTCCTTGGTAAACCCATGCTGGTTATCACTTATAATATTATTTATAGTCACATACTCCTTTATATAGTCCCTTAAGAGTCCTTCAAACATTTTTCCCACAACAAAAGTTAAACTAACTGGTCTTTAATTACCTGTGGAGGAACTTGATCCTTTTTTGAATATTGGCACCAAGTTTGCCTTGCGCGAATCACTTGGCACTGTACCAGTACCTAGAGAATCTTTAAAAATTATAAACAGGGGCACAGCAATGACTGAACTGAGCTCTTTAAGCACTCTTGGGTGTAATCCATCTGGTTCCCGGAGCCTTGTTCACAATGACCCTATTTAATTTCTCTTGGACCATATCTATAGGTAGCCAATTGAGTATATCACTGGATGTACTAACAGCCCCGACGCCACAGATATCAGCTCCTTTCTCTTCTCTTGTATATACAGAGCTAAAAAACCTGTTTAGGAACTCTGCCTTTTCCTTATCTTCAATGACTTCACTCCCTTTACCATTATTTAGGGAACCTACCTGTTCAGACCTTGTTTTTTTTTTTAGCATTTACTGTATATATATGAAAACCTTTTTGGGATTTGTTTTGCTTTGTTTTGCTACCTGCTGTTCGTTTTGTTTCTTTGCTAATTTTATCTCCTTTTTGCAGATTTTATTAAGCCCTTTGTAATCTTCAAACGCTACAGCTGACCCCTCAGATTTGTATTTTTTAAATGCCCTCTTTTTGTCTTTTATTGCACTTTTTACAGTAGCTGTCAGCCATGGGGGGTTTAGTTTAACTTTAGCATTTTATACTTGTTACCTAAAGGGATACATTTTTTTGTGCAATTACTCAATGTGGATTTGAAGCTCTCCCATTTATCCTCAGTATTATTTCGCTACAGTAACTGCTCACAGTCTCGCCTTGAAATTCTGCCCCCTTTATAGTTTAGGGGGAATATAATTATATTGTGATCACTATTATCTAGTGTTTCTCGAACAGTAACATTACCAATAAGCTCTGCCTCATTAGAAATTACCAGATCCAACATAGCATCGCCCCTAGTGGGAGCTTCTACAAACTTGCACATAAAGTGGTCCTGCAGCAAGTTGAAGAATTTTCTCCCCTTTGTGTTTGAGGCAGAACCATGACCCCAGTCAATATCTGGGGAGTTAAACTCTCCCATTATGACCACTGTACCAGCCTGTGCCGCCCCCTCTATTTGTTTATACAGTTGCATTTCTATCTCTTCTGTGATGTTAGGGGGTCTATAGATTACACCAGGTATTATTTTTTCAGTGTTTATATCCCTTTGAGCTTCCACCCATAAGGTTTCCACATCCTCACCCACACTTGCCTCTTTCACACTTGTCTTCAGATCACTCCTTACATACAGGCACACACACACACCATCACCTTTTTTATTGACCTGGTCTTTACTAAATAGTGTAAAACCCTTAATATTTACAGCCCAGTCATGCGAAAAGTCCAACCATGTCTCAGCCACACCAACTACATCTATGTGTTCTTCTAGTACCATAGCCTCCAGCTCCCCCATTTTTCTAGCTAGACTTCTGGCATTTGAGAAAATACATTTTAAATTACTATTACCTGTAAAGTGAATATCTGGGATTTTTTGGTTACCGTGGTTTTCTACCCCCTTATTAGTATGACCCCCCACCCACCCCCAGATCCTAGTTTAAAAGTTCCTCCAGCCGTCTAACCATTTTTTCCCCCAGGGCAGTTGAACCCTCCCCATTAAGGTGCAGACAGTCCCTACTGTAGAGCGTGTAAACGACAGAGAAGTCGGCCCAGTTCTCCATGAACCTAAACCCTTCCTTCCTGCACCAGTTTCTGAGTCACTTATTTAACTCCCTAAGCTCCCGTTGTCTCTCTCGTGACGCTCGTGGCACTGGTAATATTTCTGAAAACACTACCTTATTTAATTATTTAATATTAAATCCCAAATATTAATAATTGATATTTCCTATAACTGGGGCACTGTAGGGGGCTCTATTACTAATAAGGGCATTCTAGAAAGGAATTATATTTGGTGGGACTTTGAGGAGCACTATTACTATGGGGGGAACTATCACTTTGGCACTATTATTTCTTCTGGATAGTATTTGGGGGTATTTGGGGAGCACAGAGAGCAGCAGGATAACACTTGTGGGACGTGAGGATGGGGAGAAATATAGAAAAGTGAGGAACCTAAGCATGGCTGAAATAAGTTGTCTAGGAGAAGATGAAAGAAAACTTCTACATCAGAGGAGATGTCACCTGGGAGGCTCTGGATGTGAGAAGTATGTGCTGCTGTATAGTCCTGTATGTTTCATAGTGTCTATGCAGCAAGTAAAGCAATTAAGGCTACTTTCACACTTACGGTAGCAGGGTCCGGCAGGCTGTTCCAGCGGGGGAACAGCCTGCTGGATCCGTGCTAATTCTAGCCCACCATGCCTCCAGTTGCCTGCTGGACCCTGCTACCGCAAGTGTGAAAGTAGCCTAAAATGTCTTTAGTGCTAGTGTGAGCGGTGGGGTGTCGACTGGGGCCACATGCATTGGGGCTTGGGCCCTGGAGCTTTTCAGACCCTAGCAATGCCCCTGATTGGTGGTGTTTTATAATTTTTATACATTTTTAAAATTATTTTTTAACATTTCTTTTAATTGCTGATTTCTCCTGTACCAGCTAAGGGGGAATACTGCTTCTGCAGCTGCATGATGTCCTTGCAACTGCTAAGGGTACTTTCACATCTGCGTTTTTGCTGTCTCCGTCATGGATCAGCAAAAACGCTTCCATCATGATAATACAACTGTCTGCATCCATTACGAACTGATAGCCATGACGGATCTGCCTCTACAACCATTGTAAGTCAATGGGGGACGGATCCATTTTCTTTTTTGTCAGAGAAAATGAATCTGTCACAATTGTGAGTCATGACAGATCTGTCTTGCTCTGCATCCCAGGACGCACTCAAAAGCGCTGCTTGCAGCGTTTTTGCGTGCGTCACTGAAACGCAATGAAACAGAATGGAATGCATTCTGATGCACTTTGTTTCCTTCAGTTCAGTTTTGTCCCCATTGACAATGAATGAGGACAAAACTGAAGCGTTTTTCCCCGCTTTTAAGATCCTATGACGGATCTCAATAGCTGAAAGGGAAAGCGCAGGTGTGAAAGTAGCCAAACTCTGCAAGGACACTCAGAAATGTCCTTGTGGCGTTAAATGCAACCTCACCCAGATGTATATGAATGGGCAGTCAGCAACTGGTTAACAATGCCTACTTTAATGAAGCCATTCTTCATAAGACAATTAACGTGATCATCTAGTTCAAGTAGAATTGCCCCTCCACTCATTTTAAGGGTCCCCGCAGGGGATTACAAAAAGGTAATATTACAATATATTGTAAGATTACAATATATTGACATAACGGCATGCAAAGAGCATGTAGTATTAAACATGGTAAACAACCAATCAGAAAGCGAGCAGTCATATTCCAGAGATATGTGTCCTTGTCTTCTGTCTTCTTGGAATGTGGGGGCATTGATGGTAGGCTCGACGGGTCCTCAAGAGATGAGGTTTTCGTGTTATAAAAGTTTTTATGCGTAAATAAGTATAATTTTCTCAAGCACAACAGAATATATTATTAATATGAATGAAACTAGATTACAGGCGGGCAGGGTATCAGAAATAATTTATTTCTTTAACGTTTTTCACCCTTTTTGATCATTACATTATCACACATATGCATTTCTCATTGATTTATTAGCTAACTATCTGTCCTGCCTGTCTAGAAAAGGCCCCTTAGACTGCCTGTACTGCATGAAGTATACAGATAAGCTGTATAGATCATGGGATGTTAGACATCCATTCCTGGCCGCCTCATAGTAGCAATTTCATCTAAACATTCACACATCTTTATGGAGTTGTTGACAGAACACACACACATCATTATCTACCTAAAAGGCTGACGACAGCCAGCCAGAGGTGCATCCCAACACAAGTACCATCCCTTCCTGGCAACCTCATAGTAGCCATTGTATCTGAACATAAGCGCTTCTTTATGTGGTTATTGACTAGACAAACGTTATTATCTACCTAAAAGGATGACGACAGCCAGCCAGAGGTGCATCCCAACACAAGGACCACCCCGGAGTAATCCCCAGTGAAATCACGCTTTTAGGGCATTGACTCTTCTTGTAGGAGTGGTGCTCAAACTGCTAGGGTGCATCTGTGGGACCCTCTTTCAGAGATGATGTCCTCCACCCAACTCTCAAAAAGCTGAGGGGTCTTCAGGAGAGGTGGGCAGTCGAGCTGGGCTATCAGACGGTCGACTCTGTAGCTGTGATGTCATCCTTCCTACAAAATTGACATATCCATGCCCTCAACTAGGAATATAACGTATTAATCATTTCCAGGCAATTATTGAATGTTATATTAATAGAAGAGAAGCAGGGAAGTGGAAAGAAACCAGACATTAACCAAAACCCTAATAATGATTGATACAAGAAATCAGAGTTACTTCTTTCCTTTCTCATTTTCTCCTCTTTTGATCATTACATTATCACTCATATATGCATTTCTCATTGATTTGTGAGCTAACTATCTGTCCTAGCTGTCTAGAAAAGGCCCCTTAAACTGCATGTACTGCATGAAGTATCTAGATAAGCTGCATAGATCATGGAATGTTTGACATCCCTTCCTGGCCACCTCATAGTAGCCATTTCATCTGAACATAAACGCTTCTTTATGTAGTTATTGACTAGACACACATTATTATCTATCTAAAAGGATGACGACAGCCAGCCAGAGGTGCATCCCAACACAAGGATCACCCCGGAGTAATCCCCGGTGAAATCACGCTTTTAGGGCATTGACTCTTCTTGTAGGAGTGGTGCTCAAACTGCTAGGGTGCATCTGTGGGACCCTCTTTCAGAGATGATGTCCTCCACCCAACTCTCAAAAAGCTGAGGGGTCTTCAGGAGAGGTGGGCAGTCGAGCTGGGCTATCAGACAGTCAACTCTGTAGCTGTGATGTCATCCTTCCTACAAAATGGACATATCCACACCCTCAACTAGGAATATAACAAATTAATCATTTCCAGGCAATTATTGAATGTTATATTAATAGAGGAGAAGCAGGAAAGTGGAAAGAAACCAGACATGAATCAAAACCCTAATAATGATTGATACATGAAATCAGAGTTACTTCTTTCCTTTCTCATTTTCTCCTCTTTTGATCATTACATTATCACTCATATATGCATTTCTCATTGATTTGTTAGCTAACTATCTGTCCTAGCTGTCTAGAAAAGGCCCCTTAAACTGCATGTACTGCATGAAGTATCTAGATAAGCTGCATAGATCATGGAATGTTTGACATCCCTTCCTGGCCACCTCATAGTAGCCATTTCATCTGAACATAAACGCTTCTTTATGTAGTTATTGACTAGACACACATTATTATCTATCTAAAAGGATGACGACAGCCAGCCAGAGGTGCATCCCAACACAAGGATCACCCCGGAGTAATCCCCGGTGAAATCACGCTTTTAGGGCATTGACTCTTCTTGTAGGACTGGTGCTCAAACTGCTAGGGTGCATCTGTGGGACCCTCTTTCAGAGATGATGTCCTCCACCCAACTCTCAAAAAGCTGAGGGGTCTTCAGGAGAGGTGGGCAGTCGAGCTGGGCTATCAGACGGTCAACTCTGTAGCTGTGATGTCATCCTTCCTACAAAATGGACATATCCACACCCTCAACAAGGAATATAACATATTAATCATTTCCAGGCAATTATTGAATGTTATATCAATAGAGGAGAAGCAGGAAAGTGGAAAGAAACCAGACATGAACCAAAACCCTAATAATAATTGATGCAAGAAATCAGAGTTACTTCTTTCCTTTCTCATTTTATCCTCTTTTGATCATTACATTATCACTCATATATGCATTTCTCATTGATTTGTTAGCTAACTATCTGTCCTAGCTGTCTAGAAAGGGCCCCTTAAACTGCATGTACTGCATAAAGTATCTAGATAAGCTGCATAGATCATGAAATGTTAGACATCCCTTCCTGGCCACCTCATAGTAGCCATTTCATCTGAACATAAACGCTTCTTTATGTAGTTATTGACTAGACACACATTATTATCTATCTAAAAGGATGACGACAGCCAGCCAGAGGTGCATCCCAACACAAGGATCACCCCGGAGTAATCCCCGGTGAAATCACGCTTTTAGGGCATTGACTCTTCTTGTAGGAGTGGTGCTCAAACTGCTAGGGTGCATCTGTGGGACCCTCTTTCAGAGATGATGTCCTCCACCCAACTCTCAAAAAGCTGAGGGGTCTTCAGGAGAGGTGGGCAGTCGAGCTGGGCTATCAGACGGTCAACTCTGTAGCTGTGATGTCATCCTTCCTACAAAATGGACATATCCACACCCTCAACTAGGAATATAACATATTAATCATTTCCAGGCAATTATTGAATGCTATATCAATAGAGGAGAAGCAGGAATGTTGAAAGAAACCAGACATGAACCAAAACCCTCATAATGATTGATACAAGAAATAAGAGTTAATTATTTCCTTCCACATTTTCTCCTCTTTTGATCATTACATTATCACTCATATATGCATTTCTCATTGATTTGTTAGCTAACTACCTGTCCTAGCTGTCTAGAAAAGGCCCCTTAAACTGCATGTACTGCATGTAGTATCTAGATAAGCTGCATAGATCATGGGATGTTAGACATCCCTTCCTGGCCACCTCATAGTAGCCATTTCATCTGAACATAAACGCTTCTTTATGTAGTTATTGACTAGACACACATGATTATCTATCTAAAAGGATGACGACAGCCAGCCAGAGGTGCATCCAAACACAAGGATCACCCCGGAGTAATCCCCGGTGAAATCACGCTTTTAGGGCATTGACTCTTCTTGTAGGAGTGGTGCTCAAACTGCTAGGGTGCATCTGTGGGACCCTCTTTCAGAGATGATGTCCTCCACCCAACTCTCAAAAAGCTGAGGGGTCTTCAGGAGAGGTGGGCAGTCGAGCTGGGCTATCAGACGGTCAACTCTGTAGCTGTGATGTCATCCTTCCTACAAAATGGACATATCCACACCCTCAACTAGGAATATAACATATTAATCATTTCCAGGCAATTATTGAATGTTATATCAATAGAGGAGAAGCAGGAAAGTGGAAAGAAACCAGACATGAACCAAAACCCTGATAATGATTGATACAAGAAATCAGAGTTAATTCTTTCCTTCCACATTTTCTCCTCTTTTGACCATTACATTATCACTCATATATGCATTTCTCATTGATTTGTTAGCTAACTACCTGTCCTAGCTGTCTAGAAAAGGCCCCTTAAACTGCATGTACTGCATGAAGTATCTAGATAAGCTGCATAGATCATGGGATGTTAGACATCCCTTCCTGGCCACCTCATAGTAGCTATTTCATCTGAACATAAACGCTTCTTTATGTAGTTATTGACTAGACACACATTATTATCTATCTAAAAGGATGACGACAGCCAGCCAGAGGTGCATCCCAACACAAGGATCACCCCGGAGTAATCCCCGGTGAAATCACGCTTTTAGGGCATTGACTCTTCTTGTAGGAGTGGTGCTCAAACTACTAGGGTGCATCTGTGGGACCCTCTTTCAGAGATGATGTCCTCCACCCAACTCTCAAAAAGCTGAGGGGTCTTCAGGAGAGGTGGGCAGTCGAGCTGGGCTATCAGACGGTCAACTCTGTAGCTGTGATGTCATCCTTCCTACAAAATGGACATATCCACAGCCTCAACAAGGAATATAACATATTAATCATTTCTAGGCAATTATTGAATGTTATATCAATAGAGGAGAAGCAGGAAAGTGGAAAGAAACCAGACATGAACCAAAACCCTAATAATGATTGATACAAGAAATCAGAGTTACTTCTTTCCTTTCTCATTTTCTCCTCTTTTGATCATTACATTATCACTCATATATGCATTTCTCATTGATTTGTTAGCTAACTATCTGTCCTAGCTGTCTAGAAAGGGCCCCTTAAACTGCATGTACTGCATAAAGTATCTAGATAAGCTGCATAGATCATGGAATGTTAGACATCCCTTCCTGGCCACCTCATAGTAGCCATTTCATCTGAACATAAACGCTTCTTTATGTAGTTATTGACTAGAAACACATGATTATCTATCTAAAAGGATGACGACAGCCAGCCAGAGGTGCATCCCAACACAAGGATCACCCCGGAGTAATCCCCGGTGAAATCACGCTTTTAGGGCATTGACTCTTCTTGTAGGAGTGGTGCTCAAACTGCTAGGGTGCATCTGTGGGACCCTCTTTCAGAGATGATGTCCTCCACCCAACTCTCAAAAAGCTGAGGGGTCTTCAGGAGAGGTGGGCAGTCGAGCTGGGCTATCAGACGGTCAACTCTGTAGCTGTGATGTCATCCTTCCTACAAAATGGACATATCCACACCCTCAACAAGGAATATAACATATTAATCATTTCCAGGCAATTATTGAATGTTATATCAATAGAGGAGAAGCAGGAAAGTGGAAAGAAACCAGACATGAACCAAAACCCTAATAATAATTGATGCAAGAAATCAGAGTTACTTCTTTCCTTTCTCATTTTCTCCTCTTTTGATCATTACATTATCACTCATATATGCATTTCTCATTGATTTGTTAGCTAACTATCTGTCCTAGCTGTCTAGAAAGGGCCCCTTAAACTGCATGTACTGCATAAAGTATCTAGATAAGCTGCATAGATCATGGAATGTTAGACATCCCTTCCTGGCCACCTCATAGTAGCCATTTCATCTGAACATAAACGCTTCTTTATGTAGTTATTGACTAGACACACATTATTATCTATCTAAAAGGATGACGACAGCCAGCCAGAGGTGCATCCCAACACAAGGATCACCCCGGAGTAATCCCCGGTGAAATCACGCTTTTAGGGCATTGACTCTTCTTGTAGGAGTGGTGCTCAAACTGCTAGGGTGCATCTGTGGGACCCTCTTTCAGAGATGATGTCCTCCACCCAAATCTCAAAAAGCTGAGGGGTCTTCAGGAGAGGTGGGCAGTCGAGCTGGGCTATCAGACGGTCAACTCTGTAGCTGTGATGTCATCCTTCCTACAAAATGGACATATCCACACCCTCAACTAGGAATATAACATATTAATCATTTCCAGGCAATTATTGAATGCTATATCAATAGAGGAGAAGCAGGAAAGTTGAAAGAAACCAGACATGAACCAAAACCCTGATAATGATTGATACAAGAAATAAGAGTTAATTATTTCCTTCCACATTTTCTCCTCTTTTGATCATTACATTATCACTCATATATGCATTTCTCATTGATTTGTTAGCTAACTACCTGTCCTAGCTGTCTAGAAAAGGCCCCTTAAACTGCATGTACTGCATGTAGTATCTAGATAAGCTGCATAGATCATGGGATGTTAGACATCCCTTCCTGGCCACCTCATAGTAGCCATTTCATCTGAACATAAACGCTTCTTTATGTAGTTATTGACTAGACACACATTATTATCTATCTAAAAGGATGACGACAGCCAGCCAGAGGTGCATCCCAACACAAGGATCACCCCGGAGTAATCCCCGGTGAAATCACGCTTTTAGGGCATTGACTCTTCTTGTAGGAGTGGTGCTCAAACTGCTAGGGTGCATCTGTGGGACCCTCTTTCAGAGATGATGTCCTCCACCCAACTCTCAAAAAGCTGAGGGGTCTTCAGGAGAGGTGGGCAGTCGAGCTGGGCTATCAGACGGTCAACTCTGTAGCTGTGATGTCACCCTTCCTACAAAATGGACATATCCACACCCTCAACAAGGAATATAACATATTAATCATTTCCAGGCAATTATTGAATGTTATATCAATAGAGGAGAAGCAGGAAAGTGGAAAGAAACAAGACATGAACCAAAACCCTAATAATGATTGATACAAGAAATCAGAGTTACTTCTTTCCTTTCTCATTTTCTCCTCTTTTGATCATTACATTATCACTCATATATGCATTTCTCATTGATTTGTTAGCTAACTATCTGTCCTAGCTGTCTAGAAAGGGCCCCTTAAACTGCATGTACTGCATAAAGTATCTAGATAAGCTGCATAGATCATGGAATGTTAGACATCCCTTCCTGGCCACCTCATAGTAGCCATTTCATCTGAACATAAACGCTTCTTTATGTAGTTATTGACTAGACACACATTATTATCTATCTAAAAGGATGACGACAGCCAGCCAGAGGTGCATCCCAACACAAGGATCACCCCGGAGTAATCCCCGGTGAAATCACGCTTTTAGGGCATTGACTCTTCTTGTAGGAGTGGTGCTCAAACTGCTAGGGTGCATCTGTGGGACCCTCTTTCAGAGATGATGTCCTCCACCCAAATCTCAAAAAGCTGAGGGGTCTTCAGGAGAGGTGGGCAGTCGAGCTGGGCTATCAGACGGTCAACTCTGTAGCTGTGATGTCATCCTTCCTACAAAATGGACATATCCACACCCTCAACTAGGAATATAACATATTAATCATTTCCAGGCAATTATTGAATGCTATATCAATAGAGGAGAAGCAGGAAAGTTGAAAGAAACCAGACATGAACCAAAACCCTAATAATGATTGATACAAGAAATCAGAGTTACTTCTTTCCTTTCTCATTTTCTCCTCTTTTGATCATTACATTATCACTCATATATGCATTTCTCATTGATTTGTTAGCTAACTACCTGTCCTAGCTGTCTAGAAAAAGCCCCTTAAACTGCATGTACTGCATGAGGTATCTAGATAAGCTGCATAGATCATGGGATGTTAGACATCCCTTCCTGGCCACCTCATAGTAGCCATTTCATCTGAACATAAACGCTTCTTTATGTAGTTATTGACTAGACACACATTATTATCTATCTAAAAGGATGACGACAGCCAGCCAGAGGTGCATCCCAACACAAGGATCACCCCGGAGTAATCCCCGGTGAAATCACGCTTTTAGGGCATTGACTCTTCTTGTAGGAGTGGTGCTCAAACTGCTAGGGTGCATCTGTGGGACCCTCTTTCAGAGATGATGTCCTCCACCCAACTCTCAAAAAGCTGAGGGGTCTTCAGGAGAGGTGGGCAGTCGAGCTGGGCTATCAGACGGTCAACTCTGTAGCTGTGATGTTATCCTTCCTACAAAATGGACATATCCACACCCTCAACAAGGAATATAACATATTAATCATTTCCAGGCAATTATTGAATGTTATATCAATAGAGGAGAAGCAGGAAAGTGGAAAGAAACCAGACATGAACCAAAACCCTAATAATGATTGATACAAGAAATCAGAGTTACTTCTTTCCTTTCTGATTTTCTCCTCTTTTGATCATTACATTATCACTCATAAATGCATTTCTCATTGATTTGTTAGCTAACTACCTGTCCTAGCTGTCTAGAAAAGGCCCCTTAAACTGTATGTACTGCATGTAGTATCTAGATAAGCTGCATAGATCATGGGATGTTAGACATCCCTTCCTGGCCACCTCATAGTAGCCATTTCATCTGAACATAAACGCTTCTTTATGTAGTTATTGACTAGACACACATTATTATCTATCTAAAAGGATGACGACAGCCAGCCAGAGGTGCATCCCAACACAAGGATCACCCCGGAGTAATCCCCGGTGAAATCACGCTTTTAGGGCATTGACTCTTCTTGTAGGAGTGGTGCTCAAACTGCTAGGGTGCATCTGTGGGACCCTCTTTCAGAGATGATGTCCTCCACCCAACTCTCAAAAAGCTGAGGGGTCTTCAGGAGAGGTGGGCAGTCGAGCTGGGCTATCAGACGGTCAACTCTGTAGCTGTGATGTCATCCTTCCTACAAAATGGACATATCCACACCCTCAACTAGGAATATAACATATTAATCATTTCCAGGCAATTATTGAATGTTATATCAATAGAGGAGAAGCAGGAAAGTGGAAAGAAACCAGACATGAACCAAAACCCTGATAATGATTGATACAAGAAATCAGAGTTAATTCTTTCCTTCCACATTTTCTCCTCTTTTGACCATTACATTATCACTCATATATGCATTTCTCATTGATTTGTTAGCTAACTACCTGTCCTAGCTGTCTAGAAAAGGCCCCTTAAACTGCATGTACTGCATGAAGTATCTAGATAAGCTGCATAGATCATGGGATGTTAGACATCCCTTCCTGGCCACCTCATAGTAGCTATTTCATCTGAACATAAACGCTTCTTTATGTAGTTATTGACTAGACACACATTATTATCTATCTAACAGGATGGCGACAGCCAGCCAGAGGTGCATCCCAACACAAGGATCACCCCGGAGTAATCCCCGGTGAAATCACGCTTTTAGGGCATTGACTCTTCTTGTAGGAGTGGTGCTCAAACTGCTAGGGTGCATCTGTGGGACCCTCTTTCAGAGATGATGTCCTCCACCCAACTCTCAAAAAGCTGAGGGGTCTTCAGGAGAGGTGGGCAGTCGAGCTGGGCTATCAGACGGTCAACTCTGTAGCTGTGATGTCATCCTTCCTACAAAATGGACATATCCACACCCTCAACAAGGAATATAACATATTAATCATTTCTAGGCAATTATTGAATGTTATATCAATAGAGGAGAAGCAGGAAAGTGGAAAGAAACCAGACATGAACCAAAACCCTAATAATGATTGATACAAGAAATCAGAGTTACTTCTTTCCTTTCTCATTTTCTCCTCTTTTGATCATTACATTATCACTCATATATGCATTTCTCATTGATTTGTTAGCTAACTATCTGTCCTAGCTGTCTAGAAAGGGCCCCTTAAACTGCATGTACTGCATAAAGTATCTAGATAAGCTGCATAGATCATGGAATGTTAGACATCCCTTCCTGGCCACCTCATAGTAGCCATTTCATCTGAACATAAACGCTTCTTTATGTAGTTATTGACTAGACACACATGATTATCTATCTAAAAGGATGACGACAGCCAGCCAGAGGTGCATCCCAACACAAGGATCACCCCGGAGTAATCCCCGGTGAAATCACGCTTTTAGGGCATTGACTCTTCTTGTAGGAGTGGTGCTCAAACTGCTAGGGTGCATCTGTGGGACCCTCTTTCAGAGATGATGTCCTCCACCCAACTCTCAAAAAGCTGAGGGGTCTTCAGGAGAGGTGGGCAGTCGAGCTGGGCTATCAGACGGTCAACTCTGTAGCTGTGATGTCATCCTTCCTACAAAATGGACATATCCACACCCTCAACAAGGAATATAACATATTAATCATTTCTAGGCAATTAGTGAATGTTATATCAATAGAGGAGAAGCAGGAAAGTGGAAAGAAACCAGACATGAACCAAAACCCTAATAATAATTGATGCAAGAAATCAGAGTTACTTCTTTCCTTTCTCATTTTCTCCTCTTTTGATCATTACATTATCACTCATATATGCATTTCTCATTGATTTGTTAGCTAACTATCTGTCCTAGCTGTCTAGAAAGGGCCCCTTAAACTGCATGTACTGCATAAAGTATCTAGATAAGCTGCATAGATCATGGAATGTTAGACATCCCTTCCTGGCCACCTCATAGTAGCCATTTCATCTGAACATAAACGCTTCTTTATGTAGTTATTGACTAGACACACATTATTATCTATCTAAAAGGATGACGACAGCCAGCCAGAGGTGCATCCCAACACAAGGATCACCCCGGAGTAATCCCCGGTGAAATCACGCTTTTAGGGCATTGACTCTTCTTGTAGGAGTGGTGCTCAAACTGCTAGGGTGCATCTGTGGGACCCTCTTTCAGAGATGATGTCCTCCACCCAAATCTCAAAAAGCTGAGGGGTCTTCAGGAGAGGTGGGCAGTCGAGCTGGGCTATCAGACGGTCAACTCTGTAGCTGTGATGTCATCCTTCCTACAAAATGGACATATCCACACCCTCAACTAGGAATATAACATATTAATCATTTCCAGGCAATTATTGAATGCTATATCAATAGAGGAGAAGCAGGAAAGTTGAAAGAAACCAGACATGAACCAAAACCCTGATAATGATTGATACAAGAAATAAGAGTTAATTATTTCCTTCCACATTTTCTCCTCTTTTGATCATTACATTATCACTCATATATGCATTTCTCATTGATTTGTTAGCTAACTACCTGTCCTAGCTGTCTAGAAAAGGCCCCTTAAACTGCATGTACTGCATGTAGTATCTAGATAAGCTGCATAGATCATGGGATGTTAGACATCCCTTCCTGGCCACCTCATAGTAGCCATTTCATCTGAACATAAACGCTTCTTTATGTAGTTATTGACTAGACACACATTATTATCTATCTAAAAGGATGACGACAGCCAGCCAGAGGTGCATCCCAACACAAGGATCACCCCGGAGTAATCCCCGGTGAAATCACGCTTTTAGGGCATTGACTCTTCTTGTAGGAGTGGTGCTCAAACTGCTAGGGTGCATCTGTGGGACCCTCTTTCAGAGATGATGTCCTCCACCCAACTCTCAAAAAGCTGAGGGGTCTTCAGGAGAGGTGGGCAGTCGAGCTGGGCTATCAGACGGTCAACTCTGTAGCTGTGATGTCACCCTTCCTACAAAATGGACATATCCACACCCTCAACAAGGAATATAACATATTAATCATTTCCAGGCAATTATTGAATGTTATATCAATAGAGGAGAAGCAGGAAAGTGGAAAGAAACAAGACATGAACCAAAACCCTAATAATGATTGATACAAGAAATCAGAGTTACTTCTTTCCTTTCTCATTTTCTCCTCTTTTGATCATTACATTATCACTCATATATGCATTTCTCATTGATTTGTTAGCTAACTATCTGTCCTAGCTGTCTAGAAAGGGCCCCTTAAACTGCATGTACTGCATAAAGTATCTAGATAAGCTGCATAGATCATGGAATGTTAGACATCCCTTCCTGGCCACCTCATAGTAGCCATTTCATCTGAACATAAACGCTTCTTTATGTAGTTATTGACTAGACACACATTATTATCTATCTAAAAGGATGACGACAGCCAGCCAGAGGTGCATCCCAACACAAGGATCACCCCGGAGTAATCCCCGGTGAAATCACGCTTTTAGGGCATTGACTCTTCTTGTAGGAGTGGTGCTCAAACTGCTAGGGTGCATCTGTGGGACCCTCTTTCAGAGATGATGTCCTCCACCCAACTCTCAAAAAGCTGAGGGGTCTTCAGGAGAGGTGGGCAGTCGAGCTGGGCTATCAGACGGTCAACTCTGTAGCTGTGATGTCATCCTTCCTACAAAATGGACATATCCACACCCTCAACTAGGAATATAACATATTAATCATTTCCAGGCAATTATTGAATGCTATATCAATAGAGGAGAAGCAGGAAAGTTGAAAGAAACCAGACATGAACCAAAACCCTAATAATGATTGATACAAGAAATCAGAGTTACTTCTTTCCTTTCTCATTTTCTCCTCTTTTGATCATTACATTATCACTCATATATGCATTTCTCATTGATTTGTTAGCTAACTACCTGTCCTAGCTGTCTAGAAAAAGCCCCTTAAACTGCATGTACTGCATGAGGTATCTAGATAAGCTGCATAGATCATGGGATGTTAGACATCCCTTCCTGGCCACCTCATAGTAGCCATTTCATCTGAACATAAACGCTTCTTTATGTAGTTATTGACTAGACACACATTATTATCTATCTAAAAGGATGACGACAGCCAGCCAGAGGTGCATCCCAACACAAGGATCACCCCGGAGTAATCCCCGGTGAAATCACGCTTTTAGGGCATTGACTCTTCTTGTAGGAGTGGTGCTCAAACTGCTAGGGTGCATCTGTGGGACCCTCTTTCAGAGATGATGTCCTCCACCCAACTCTCAAAAAGCTGAGGGGTCTTCAGGAGAGGTGGGCAGTCGAGCTGGGCTATCAGACGGTCAACTCTGTAGCTGTGATGTTATCCTTCCTACAAAATGGACATATCCACACCCTCAACAAGGAATATAACATATTAATCATTTCCAGGCAATTATTGAATGTTATATCAATAGAGGAGAAGCAGGAAAGTGGAAAGAAACCAGACATGAACCAAAACCCTAATAATGATTGATACAAGAAATCAGAGTTACTTCTTTCCTTTCTGATTTTCTCCTCTTTTGATCATTACATTATCACTCATAAATGCATTTCTCATTGATTTGTTAGCTAACTACCTGTCCTAGCTGTCTAGAAAAGGCCCCTTAAACTGTATGTACTGCATGTAGTATCTAGATAAGCTGCATAGATCATGGGATGTTAGACATCCCTTCCTGGCCACCTCATAGTAGCCATTTCATCTGAACATAAACGCTTCTTTATGTAGTTATTGACTAGACACACATTATTATCTATCTAAAAGGATGACGACAGCCAGCCAGAGGTGCATCCCAACACAAGGATCACCCCGGAGTAATCCCCGGGGAAATCACGCTTTTAGGGCATTGACTCTTCTTGTAGGAGTGGTGCTCAAACTGCTAGGGTGCATCTGTGGGACCCTCTTTCAGAGATGATGTCCTCCACCCAACTCTCAAAAAGCTGAGGGGTCTTCAGGAGAGGTGGGCAGTCGAGCTGGGCTATCAGACGGTCAACTCTGTAGCTGTGATGTCATCCTTCCTACAAAATGGACATATCCACACCCTCAACTAGGAATATAACATATTAATCATTTCCAGGCAATTATTGAATGTTATATCAATAGAGGAGAAGCAGGAAAGTGGAAAGAAACCAGACATGAACCAAAACCCTGATAATGATTGATACAAGAAATCAGAGTTAATTCTTTCCTTCCACATTTTCTCCTCTTTTGACCATTACATTATCACTCATATATGCATTTCTCATTGATTTGTTAGCTAACTACCTGTCCTAGCTGTCTAGAAAAGGCCCCTTAAACTGCATGTACTGCATGAAGTATCTAGATAAGCTGCATAGATCATGGGATGTTAGACATCCCTTCCTGGCCACCTCATAGTAGCTATTTCATCTGAACATAAACGCTTCTTTATGTAGTTATTGACTAGACACACATTATTATCTATCTAAAAGGATGGCGACAGCCAGCCAGAGGTGCATCCCAACACAAGGATCACCCCGGAGTAATCCCCGGTGAAATCACGCTTTTAGGGCATTGACTCTTCTTGTAGGAGTGGTGCTCAAACTGCTAGGGTGCATCTGTGGGACCCTCTTTCAGAGATGATGTCCTCCACCCAACTCTCAAAAAGCTGAGGGGTCTTCAGGAGAGGTGGGCAGTCGAGCTGGGCTATCAGACGGTCAACTCTGTAGCTGTGATGTCACCCTTCCTACAAAATGGACATATCCACACCCTCAACAAGGAATATAACATATTAATCATTTCCAGGCAATTATTGAATGTTATATCAATAGAGGAGAAGCAGGAAAGTGGAAAGAAACCAGACATGAACCAAAACCCTAATAATAATTGATGCAAGAAATCAGAGTTACTTCTTTCCTTTCTCATTTTCTCCTCTTTTGATCATTACATTATCACTCATATATGCATTTCTCATTGATTTGTTAGCTAACTATCTGTCCTAGCTGTCTAGAAAGGGCCCCTTAAACTGCATGTACTGCATAAAGTATCTAGATAAGCTGCATAGATCATGGAATGTTAGACATCCCTTCCTGGCCACCTCATAGTAGCCATTTCATCTGAATATAAACGCTTCTTTATGTAGTTATTGACTAGACACACATTATTATCTATCTAAAAGGATGACGACAGCCAGCCAGAGGTGCATCCCAACACAAGGATCACCCCGGAGTAATCCCCGGTGAAATCACGCTTTTAGGGCATTGACTCTTCTTGTAGGAGTGGTGCTCAAACTGCTAGGGTGCATCTGTGGGACCCTCTTTCAGAGATGATGTCCTCCACCCAAATCTCAAAAAGCTGAGGGGTCTTCAGGAGAGGTGGGCAGTCGAGCTGGGCTATCAGACGGTCAACTCTGTAGCTGTGATGTCATCCTTCCTACAAAATAGACATATCCACACCCTCAACTAGGAATATAACATATTAATCATTTCCAGGCAATTATTGAATGCTATATCAATAGAGGAGAAGCAGGAAAGTTGAAAGAAACCAGACATGAACCAAAACCCTGATAATGATTGATACAAGAAATAAGAGTTAATTATTTCCTTCCACATTTTCTCCTCTTTTGATCATTACATTATCACTCATATATGCATTTCTCATTGATTTGTTAGCTAACTACCTGTCCTAGCTGTCTAGAAAAGGCCCCTTAAACTGCATGTACTGCATGTAGTATCTAGATAAGCTGCATAGATCATGGGATGTTAGACATCCCTTCCTGGCCACCTCATAGTAGCCATTTCATCTGAACATAAACGCTTCTTTATGTAGTTATTGACTAGACACACATTATTATCTATCTAAAAGGATGACGACAGCCAGCCAGAGGTGCATCCCAACACAAGGATCACCCCGGAGTAATCCCCGGTGAAATCACGCTTTTAGGGCATTGACTCTTCTTGTAGGAGTGGTGCTCAAACTGCTAGGGTGCATCTGTGGGACCCTCTTTCAGAGATGATGTCCTCCACCCAACTCTCAAAAAGCTGAGGGGTCTTCAGGAGAGGTGGGCAGTCGAGCTGGGCTATCAGACGGTCAACTCTGTAGCTGTGATGTCACCCTTCCTACAAAATGGACATATCCACACCCTCAACTAGGAATATAACATATTAATCATTTCCAGGCAATTATTGAATGTTATATCAATAGAGGAGAAGCAGGAAAGTGGAAAGAAACCAGACATGAACCAAAACCCTGATAATGATTGATACAAGAAATCAGAGTTACTTCTTTCCTTCCACATTTTCTCCTCTTTTGATCATTACATTATCACTCATATATGCATTTCTCATTGATTTGTTAGCTAACTATCTGTCCTAGCTGTCTAGAAAGGGCCCCTTAAACTGCATGTACTGCATAAAGTATCTAGATAAGCTGCATAGATCATGGATGTTAGACATCCCTTCCTGGCCACCTCATAGTAGCCATTTCATCTGAACATAAACGCTTCTTTATGTAGTTATTGACTAGACACACATTATTATCTATCTAAAAGGATGACGACAGCCAGCCAGAGGTGCATCCCAACACAAGGATCACCCCGGAGTAATCCCCGGTGAAATCACGCTTTTAGGGCATTGACTCTTCTTGTAGGAGTGGTGCTCAAACTGCTAGGGTGCATCTGTGGGACCCTCTTTCAGAGATGATGTCCTCCACCCAAATCTCAAAAAGCTGAGGGGTCTTCAGGAGAGGTGGGCAGTCGAGCTGGGCTATCAGACGGTCAACTCTGTAGCTGTGATGTCATCCTTCCTACAAAATGGACATATCCACACCCTCAACTAGGAATATAACATATTAATCATTTCCAGGCAATTATTGAATGCTATATCAATAGAGGAGAAGCAGGAAAGTGGAAAGAAACCAGACATGAACCAAAACCCTAATAATGATTGATACAAGAAATCAGAGTTACTTCTTTCCTTTCTCATTTTCTCCTCTTTTGATCATTACATTATCACTCATATATGCATTTCTCATTGATTTGTTAGCTAACTATCTGTCCTAGCTGTCTAGAAAAGCCCCTTAAACTGCATGTACTGCATGAGGTATCTAGATAAGCTGCATAGATCATGGGATGTTAGACATCCCTTCCTGGCCACCTCATAGTAGCCATTTCATCTGAACATAAACGCTTCTTTATGTAGTTATTGACTAGACACACATTATTATCTATCTAAAAGGATGACGACAGCCAGCCAGAGGTGCATCCCAACACAAGGATCACCCCGGAGTAATCCCCGGTGAAATCACGCTTTTAGGGCATTGACTCTTCTTGTAGGAGTGGTGCTCAAACTGCTAGGGTGCATCTGTGGGACCCTCTTTCAGAGATGATGTCCTCCACCCAACTCTCAAAAAGCTGAGGGGTCTTCAGGAGAGGTGGGCAGTCGAGCTGGGCTATCAGACGGTCAACTCTGTAGCTGTGATGTCATCCTTCCTACAAAATGGACATATCCACACCCTCAACAAGGAATATAACATATTAATCATTTCTAGGCAATTATTGAATGTTATATCAATAGAGGAGAAGCAGGAAAGTGGAAAGAAACCAGACATGAACCAAAACCCTAATAATGATTGATACAAGAAATCAGAGTTACTTCTTTCCTTCTGATTTTCTCCTCTTTTGATCATTACATTATCACTCATAAATGCATTTCTCATTGATTTGTTAGCTAACTACCTGTCCTAGCTGTCTAGAAAAGGCCCCTTAAACTGTATGTACTGCATGTAGTATCTAGATAAGCTGCATAGATCATGGGATGTTAGACATCCCTTCCTGGCCACCTCATAGTAGCCATTTCATCTGAACATAAACGCTTCTTTATGTAGTTATTGACTAGACACACATTATTATCTATCTAAAAGGATGACGACAGCCAGCCAGAGGTGCATCCCAACACAAGGATCACCCCGGAGTAATCCCCGGTGAAATCACGCTTTTAGGGCATTGACTCTTCTTGTAGGAGTGGTGCTCAAACTGCTAGGGTGCATCTGTGGGACCCTCTTTCAGAGATGATGTCCTCCACCCAACTCTCAAAAAGCTGAGGGGTCTTCAGGAGAGGTGGGCAGTCGAGCTGGGCTATCAGACGGTCAACTCTGTAGCTGTGATGTCATCCTTCCTACAAAATGGACATATCCACACCCTCAACTAGGAATATAACATATTAATCATTTCCAGGCAATTATTGAATGCTATATCAATAGAGGAGAAGCAGGAAAGTTGAAAGAAACCAGACAGGAACCAAAACCCTGATAATGATTGATACAAGAAATAAGAGTTAATTATTTCCTTCCACATTTTCTCCTCTTTTGATCATTACATTATCACTCATATATGCATTTCTCATTGATTTGTTAGCTAACTACCTGTCCTAGCTGTCTAGAAAAGGCCCCTTAAACTGTATGTACTGCATGTAGTATCTAGATAAGCTGCATAGATCATGGGATGTTAGACATCCCTTCCTGGCCACCTCATAGTAGCCATTTCATCTGAACATAAACGCTTCTTTATGTAGTTATTGACTAGACACACATTATTATCTATCTAAAAGGATGACGACAGCCAGCCAGAGGTGCATCCCAACACAAGGATCACCCCGGAGTAATCCCCGGTGAAATCACGCTTTTAGGGCATTGACTCTTCTTGTAGGAGTGGTGCTCAAACTGCTAGGGTGCATCTGTGGGACCCTCTTTCAGAGATGATGTCCTCCACCCAACTCTCAAAAAGCTGAGGGGTCTTCAGGAGAGGTGGGCAGTCGAGCTGGGCTATCAGACGGTCAACTCTGTAGCTGTGATGTCATCCTTCCTACAAAATGGACATATCCACACCCTCAACTAGGAATATAACATATTAATCATTTCCAGGCAATTATTGAATGTTATATCAATAGAGGAGAAGCAGGAAAGTGGAAAGAAACCAGACATGAACCAAAACCCTGATAATGATTGATACAAGAAATCAGAGTTAATTCTTTCCTTCCACATTTTCTCCTCTTTTGACCATTACATTATCACTCATATATGCATTTCTCATTGATTTGTTAGCTAACTACCTGTCCTAGCTGTCTAGAAAAGGCCCCTTAAACTGCATGTACTGCATGAAGTATCTAGATAAGCTGCATAGATCATGGGATGTTAGACATCCCTTCCTGGCCACCTCATAGTAGCTATTTCATCTGAACATAAACGCTTCTTTATGTAGTTATTGACTAGACACACATTATTATCTATCTAAAAGGATGACGACAGCCAGCCAGAGGTGCATCCCAACACAAGGATCACCCCGGAGTAATCCCCGGTGAAATCACGCTTTTAGGGCATTGACTCTTCTTGTAGGAGTGGTGCTCAAACTGCTAGGGTGCATCTGTGGGACCCTCTTTCAGAGATGATGTCCTCCACCCAAATCTCAAAAAGCTGAGGGGTCTTCAGGAGAGGTGGGCAGTCGAGCTGGGCTATCAGACGGTCAACTCTGTAGCTGTGATGTCATCCTTCCTACAAAATGGACATATCCACACCCTCAACTAGGAATATAACATATTAATCATTTCCAGGCAATTATTGAATGCTATATCAATAGAGGAGAAGCAGGAAAGTTGAAAGAAA